>NW_028321773.1:0-50986 GCF_062004578.1 Staurois parvus | reverse complement strand
AGGTGGGAGATGCAGCCCTTGGACCCCAATATAACAGAGCAGTGCTGAATATAGAGCGCCCTATGCACCTGCCTCAGATGCCAGCGGTCACATGAATATATTCCCATCCATCAACCTAATGTAACACTGGGGCAAGGAGCTGGCTTCCTAGGGCTACCCTCGGGGCCCGTGCACTCGCTCCATGTGCTGTGCATTGCGCTGCTATTTATTGTGCACGGCATCCCAATGACCCGAGTTCATGCATGATGCTTCACAACAGACACGTCGCCAAAGGACCATGCGTGGTTTTTTTATCCTTTGAGGACCATCAGTGGCCCCATCAGGACCCACATTAGAGAAGGCATTCATGCGTTTGCATCGTATCGTTTATGGGCCCTCAAGGGCGACAATGGGCCCTCGAGGATGACAATGAGGGTTTCCACCATCCAAGACAGAGACCCCGATTTGATTTCTAACTAGAAGGAACCCGAAGCCCCTCTGTCCATGGTGAGAAGTGGGGGAGACACATAGGGGACCCTCAATGGACAGTTGTCCTCTGTGGCCAGGGTCATAAAGTCAGGAGACTTCCTCCTTCTCTCCCCCATCAAATGTGTCCCGACATCAAAAGACACCACAGGACCTGCTACTGTCTGTCTGCCATGAATCCCCCCCCAGGCCAGGTATCCCCTCCCCCACCCCTTCCTGTGTACATGGGGGCAGTTCTCAGAGGTAGGGGGCTTCTTATCTCCATGGATCTCCATGACCTACCTGAAGAGCTGGGGTCTCATACTGACACAGGGAGGGACCCCATGGATGGAGAGGAGGGGGAGATCCTCTATTAGGGGCATTATCCTCACATTTGTAGATAATGCCGAGAAGTGGGAATGGAAATACTGGGAGGTGAGGGTGCCTGGGGACACCAGGAGGAGCCACCAATGGGGAGGGAGAAGAACAAGCCTGATTGAATTATTAATGACTGTTGATTTCATTAAAAGGTTGTTTTTTGACCCAAAAACTGGAGATGAAGTCAATGGTGGGAACAAAAACGGTCCTTGAGAACCATGCCTTCAAAAAGTAAATATTTATTTTTATTTCAGGTACTTCTATAGCGCCGTCAATCTACGCAGCTCTTTACATATATATTGTACATTCACATCAGTCCCCGCCCCCGAGGAGCGTACAATCTAAGGTCCCTAACTCACATTCATACATACACATACTAGGGACAATTTAGACAGGAGCCAATTCACCTACCAGCATGTCTTTGGAGAAGAAACCGGAGTACCCGGAGGAAACCCACGCAGGCACAGGGAGAACATGCAAACTCCAGTCAGGCGGTGCCGTGGTTGGGATTCTAACCCTAGTACTGCCAGGCGGAAGTGCCAACCATTTAGCCGCTGTGCTGCCCATTTATTGGTCATAAAAACACACAGAGAACGCCACCAACGCATTTCGGGGGGCTACAGCAGCCACTTCTTTGGGGTTGGTGCATCGAACATTTTAGTAGGAGATATAAAACACGTAAAATATACCAAAAGCCGTTCTATGGTGTATAAAAATGGGAGGTATTGCGGAGGCAGTGCCTCTCAACCTTCAGTCAAGGCACCCTTTAAAATGATGGACAGTCCAGGGGAACCCTTTAAAATGATGGACAGTCTAGGGGAACCCTTTAAAATGATGGACAGTCCAGGGGAACCCTTTAAACCCTTTAAACCCTTTAAAATGATGGACAGTCCAGGGGAACCCTTTAAAATGATTGACAGTCCAGGGGAACCCTTTAAAATGATGGACAGTCCAGGGGAACCCTTTAAAATGATGGACAGTCCAGGGGAACCCTTTAAAATGATGGACAGTCCAGGGGAACCCTTTAAAATGATGGACAGTCCAGGGGAACCCTTTAAAATGATGGACAGTCCAGGGGAACCCTTTAAAATGATGGACAGTCCAGGGGAACCCTTTAAAATGATTGACAGTCCAGGGGAACCCTTTAAAATGATGGACAGTCCAGGGGAACCCTTTAAAATGATGGACAGTCCAGGGGAACCCTTTAAAATGATGGACAGTCCAGGGGAATCCTTTAAAATTATGGACAGTCTTGAGGCACCGCATTCTAAAATGTGAAAATGATTCTGATAGTTTTATATATCGCAGCAACATCCACACACGTAAGAGACCCAACATTAGAGGCAAAGTCTTCCAAAGCAAATACACTTTTGAACACTGGTACTGACTAGTATTCCAGGGTTTCTCCTCTCCCTCAGTTTTTATCCATCACTGAGATGATGTGACCCCAGCACTGATGGAGAGGGGTAGGGGAGGGTCAAACTAGGAACCCCAGCACTGATGGAGAGGGTCAAACTAGGAACCCCAGCTCTGATGGAGAGGGGCAGGAGAGGGTCAAACTAGGAACCCCAGCACTGATGGAGAGGGGCAGGGGAGGGTCAAACTAGGAACTCCAGCACTGATGGAGAGGGTCAAACTAGGAACCCCAGCTCTGATGGAGAGGGGCAGGAGAGGGTCAAACTAGGAACCCCAGCACTGATGGAGAGGGTCAAACTAGGAACCCCAGCACTGATGGAGAGGGGCAGGAGAGGGTCAAACTAGGAACCCCAGCACTGATGGAGAGGGGCAGGAGAGGGTCAAACTAGGATGCTGCGCAAGCAACTGGTATCCCTCCTTATCAATTTTTTGACGCCATTGGTTGTCAGGACTCCGGCGGCTAGAAGGTCGTAATGGTGCACAATGGGAACCGGTGGCTTTGTGCACCTAAAAGGCTGGCTTGTTCCACCCGCCGGCTTGTATGCAAGTTTTGGGCAATTTTTAGACATTTTGCCAAGCCACCCCTGAAGAAACCTCAAGGCACGCCAGGGCGCCCGGGCACCTCTGAAGAAACCTCAAGGCACGCCAGGGGGCCCGGGCACCCCTGAAGAAACCTCAAAGCACGCCAGGGCGCCCGGGCACCCCTGAAGAAACCTCAAGGTACGCCAGGGCGCCCGGGCACCTCTGAAGAAACCTCAAAGCACGCCAGGGCGCCCGGGCACCCCTGAAGAAACCTCAAAGCACGCCAGGGGCGCCCGGGCACCCCTGAAGAAACCTCAAGGCACGCCAGGGCGCCCGGGCACCCCTGAAGAAACCTCAAGGCACGCCAGGGCGCCCGGGCACCCCTGAAGAAACCTCAAGGCACGCCAGGGCGCCCGGGCACCCCTGAAGAAACCTCAAGGCACGCCAGGGCGCCCGGGCACCCCTGAAGAAACCTCAAGGCACGCCAGGGCGCCCGGGCACCCCTGAAGAAACCTCAAGGCACGCCAGGGCGCCCGGGCACCCCTGAAGAAACCTCAAGGCACGCCAGGGCGCCCGGGCACCCATGAAGAAACCTCAAGGCACGCCAGGGCGCCCGGGCACCCCTGAAGAAACCTCAAGGCACGCCAGGGCGCCCGGGCACCCCTGAAGAAACCTCAAGGCAAGTCATGTTAAAAACCCGAGTTTTTAACTTTTTTTTAGCATTTTTTAGAGTTCTGCTGCGTTTTCCCATTTTCTTCCATGGTTGTGTTTTTTTTTTTACCAAGAAAAAAGAATGCCATTTTGGGGATCCAATCTCCGATCCCAGAGAACACAATTTTTGGGGATTATTATTATTATTATACAGTATTTATAAAGCACCAAAAGGTTTGCTCAGCGCTGTACATTATAGTGGGGGACAGAACATGAGACAATACAGTACAATACACGAGGGGTTCGAGGGCCATGATCCTTGGAGCTTACAATCTAGGAGGGAGGGGAAGGTGGCACAGGGGGAAGTAGCTGTGGGGGATGGAGTGGTAGGAGGAGTGGAGGAGATCGGCTGTTAGGTGAGGGCGGGGTAGGCTTCCTTGAAGAGGTGGGTTTTCAGGGTGCGCCTAAAGGTGAGGAGAGTAGGTGACAGTCTGATGGATTGGGGTAGTGAGTTCCAGAGGATTGGGGAAGTCCTGGAGAAGTCCTGAAGGCGGGCATGGGAGGAGGAGACCAGGGAACTAGAAAGTAGGAGGTCTTGTGAGGAGCGAAGATTACGGGTTGGGTGGTATTTGGGTATCAGGTAGGGGAGGTAGTTAGGGGCGGCGTTATGAATGGCTTTGTATGTCTGTGTTAGTAGTTTGAATTTAATGCATTGGGCAATCGGGAGCCAGTGGAGGGATTGACAGAGGGGGGTGGAGGACACTGAGTGGAGGCCAGTGGAGGGATTGGCAGAGGGGGGTGGAAGACACTGAGTGGAGGCCAGTGGAGGGATTGGCAGAGGGGGGTGGAGGACACTGAGTGGAGGCCAGTGGAGGGATTGGCAGAGGGGGGTGGAGGACACTGAGTGGAGGCCAGTGGAGGGATTGGCAGAGGGGGGTGGAGGACACTGAGTGGAGGCCAGTGAAGGGAATGACAGAGGGGGGTGGAGGACACTGAGTGGAGGCCAGTGGAGGGAATGACAGAGGGGGGTGGAGGACACTGAGTGGAGGCCAGTGGAGGGATGACAGAGGGGGGTGGAGGACACTGAGTGGAGGCCAGTGAAGGGAATGACAGAGGGGGGTGGAGGACACTGAGTGGAGGCCAGTGGAGGGATGACAGAGGGGGGTGGAGGACACTGAGTGGAGGCCAGTGGAGGGATGACAGAGGGGGGTGGAGGACACTGAGTGGAGGCCAGTGGAGGGATGACAGAGGGGGGTGGAGGACACTGAGTGGAGGCCAGTGAAGGGAATGACAGAGGGGGGTGGAGGACACTGAGTGGAGGTCAGTGGAGGGAATGACAGATGGGGGTGGCAGAAGCGGTGCGGTTGGTGAGGTGGATGAGTCTGGCTGCTGAGTTCAGGATAGACTGAAGCGGGGATAGTCTGTGATGAGGGAGGCCGGTGAGGAGGGAGTTGCAGTAGTCCAGACGTGAGATAATAACGGAGTGAACGAGTTGTTTAGTAGTGTCTGGGGTGAGGAACGAACGTATTTTGGAGATGTTGCGGAGGTGGAGCCTTCATGAAGTTGCCAACGATTGGACATGGGGTTGGAAAGACAGATTGGGATCTAGAGTGACACCTAGGACTTTGGCTCGCGGGGTGGGACTGATGGTGGCATTGTTGGTCGTAATGGAGAGGATGGGGGGGGGGGCGCGGGCTGGGGGGAAAATCAGGAGCTCGGTTTTGGAGAGGTTCAGTTTAAGGAAGTGGAGCGACTTCCAGTCTGATATGTCGCTCAGTAGGTGTGTGATTCGGGCGGAGACTGAGGGGGTGAGGTGGGGGGTGGAGAGGTAAATTTGAGTGTCATCGGCATAGAGGTGGTAGTTGAAGCCGTGAGAGTGTATGAGTTGGCCAAAGGAGGAGGTGTAGATGGAGAAGAGAAGGGGCCTGAGGACAGAGCCTTGAGGGACCCCAACAGAGAGGGGGAGTGAGGGGGAGGTGGCAGCCATATAGGTGACACTGAAGGAGCGTTGGGATAGATAGGAGAAGAACCAGGAGAGAGCAGAATCTCTGAGGCCGAGGGAGTGCAGTTTATTAAGGAGGAGGGGGTGGTCGAGGAGTAGGAGGACTGAATAGTGGCCATTAGCTTTCCAATCTCCAATCCCAGAAAACACCATTTTGGGGGATCCAATCTCCAGTCCCAGAGAACACCATTTTTGGGGATCCAATCTCCAATCCCAGAGAATGCCATTTTGGGGATCCAATCAATCTCCAGTCCCAGAGAACGCCATTTTTGGGGATCCAATCTCCGATCCCAGAGAACACAATTTTTGGGGATCCAATCAACAATCCTAGAGAACACAATTCTTGGGGATCCAATCTCCAATCCCAGAGGACGTCATTTTGGGGGAATCAATCTCCAATCCCAGGGAATACAATTTTTGGGGATCCAATCTTCAATCCCAGAGGACACCTTTTTGGGGGATCCAATCTCCGAAACCCAGAGAATGTCATTTTGGGGGATCCAATCTCCAATCCCAGGGAATACAATTTTTGGTTATCCAATCTCCAATCCCAGAGGACGCCATTTTGGGGGATCCAATCTCAAATCCCAGAGGACGCCATTTTGGGGATCCAATCTCCAATCCCAGAGTACACCATTTTGGGGGAATCTAACCTCCAATCCCAGAGGTCAATCTCAAATCCCAGAGGACACCACTTTTGGGGATCCAATCTCAAATCCCAGAGGACGCCATTTTGGGGGATCCAATCTCCAATCCCAGAGGACACCATTTTGGGGGAATCTAACCTCCAATCCCAAAGGTCAATCTCAAATCCCAGAGGACACCATTTTTGGGGATCCAATCTCAAATCCCAGAGGACACCATTTTGGGGATCCAATCTCCAATTCCAGAGAACACCATATTTGGGGATCCAATCTCCAATTCCAGAGAACAACATATTTGGGGATCCAATCTCCAATTCCAGAGAACACCATATTTGGGGATCCAATCTCCAATCCCAGAGAACACAATTTTGGGGATCCAATCTCAAATCCCAGAGGACACCATTTTTGGGGAATCCAATCTCCAATCCCAGAGGACGCCATTTTGGGGATCTAATCTCCAATCCCAGATTACGCCATTTTTGGGGGAATCTAATCTCCAATCCCAGAGAACACCATTTTTGTGGATCCAATCCCAGAGGACACCATTTTGGGGATCCAATCTCCAATCCCAGAGGACATCATTTTGGGGATCCAATCTCCAATCCCAGAGGATGCCATTTTTGGGGCTCCAATCTCCAATCCCAGAGGATGCCATTTTGGGGAATCCAACCTCCAATCCCAAAGAACACCATTTTTGGGGATCCAATCTCCAATCCCAGAGGACGTCATTTTGGAGATCCAATCTCCAATCCCAGAGAACCCCATTTTTGGGGATCCAATCTCCCATCCCAGGGGACACCATTTTGGGGAAACACGGCGGAGTTTGAGTGTGACGTCATCACGTACTGGCCTGGTGTTTTTTGTAGGATACATTGCTCGTATTTCCCTACCTGTGCAATACTTTTATAAATAATTGGAAGGTTGATTATTCGGCACGGTGAGGCTGCTCCCTCGTTATGCTTTACCCATGTGATTGCCGTGAGCGACATATGAGATGAAGGCTTCCATTGGGTTCGTCCATACGCTCCATCGATGAGGTCATTCAATCAGCTGCACGTTTGATCGTGGGAGTGCCAGCCTGGAGCTCCGGTTCAAGCGCTTTTGATCTCTGTAATTCGGGATCGCCTTCATTTGGTTCAGAGGCCCCTTTATTCTTTCTTGTGAAGGAGCTTGGCAGCTCGCAGCGCTTCGGTCACTTCTCTGGACGATCTACGATACGAACGTTTCCTTTTTATTGGTTTCATTTATTATATATGAATTGTGTTAGCAATTATTTCACAGGCGATGGCTCCGTGTTCAATGATTGGTCTAGTTAGGATTTAAAGGGCCGGGTTACATTTATCAATTGTGTCCAGTATTCAGGATATCCAAGTTGCAGCCGTCATTCATGTCTTGGCTGAGCGCAGGGAACTGCCCACCTGGGAGAAAAATAGATTTGAAATATATTTAAAAAATATTCTTCCCAAATACATTGCCGTGTATTTGAAACGCTACAATTTGGGCCCTATTCAATATATTTCAAAAAACAAAATATATGAAAAATATTTTTAAAAAATACATTTCAAATATACTGCATGTCTATCTATCTATATATATATATTTATTGAAATATATTGAATGCGGCCAAAATTGTAGCATTTCAAATATACGTCAATATACTTGGGAAGGATATTTTTTAAATATATTTCAAATATACTGTATGTCTTTAAAAATACAAATCTACATTTCTGGAGTTTTTAAAAAGATATATTTTTTAAATATATTCTTCAGATTTTTTTTAACATATAAAAAAAGTCATTTTATCATATATTTTTGCATAAATTTGTAAATGCGTTCCAAAAATGTAGATTTGTGTTTTTAAAGACACTTTATTAAATGTTATTCATATTAAGATACATTTTAATAAATATTCATTTTATTGTTGTTTATTATACACTTTATTAAATATTATTAATATTATTATTATTATTATTATTGTTATTATTATTATTGTTATTCACCCTAATAAATGTTATTCATATTAAGATACATTTTTGAATCCCTCTTGTATTGATCTGTATTGTCTCCCATTATATTGTAAAGCGCTGAGAGAACTGTTGGCGCCATAAATCCTTTATAATAATAATAATATTAAGATACATTTTAATAAATATAAATTTTATTGTTGTATATTAGTACAACACTCAGTAGTACCCCCAGCTCTGCTGATCCCCCGCTCAGTAGTAACCCCCAGCTCTGCTGATCCCCCGCTCAGCAGTAACCCCCAGCTCTGCTGATCCCCACTCAGTAGGACCCGCAGCTCTGCTGATCCCCACTCAGTAGTAACCCCAGCTCTGCTGATCCCCCGCTCAGCAGTAACCCCCAGCTCTGCTGATCCCCACTCAGTAGTACCCCCAGCTCTGCTGATCCCCACTCAGTAGTAACCCCCAGCTTTACTGATCCCCCACTCAGTAGTAACCCCCAGCTCTGCTGATCCCCACTCAGTAGTACCCGCAGCTCTGCTGATCCCCACTCAGTAGTAACCCCAGCTCTGCTGATCCCCCGCTCAGTAGTAACCCCCAGCTCTGCTGATCCCCCGCTCAGCAGTAACCCCCAGCTCTGCTGATCCCCACTCAGTAGTACCCCTAGCTCTGCTGATCCCCACTCAGTAGCAACCCTCAGCTTTACTGATCCCCCCCTCAGTAGTAACCCCCAGCTCTGCTGATCCCCACTCAGTAGTAACCCCCAGCTCTGCTGATCCCCACTCAGTAGTAACCCCCAGCTCTGCTGATCCCCCGCTCAGTGGTAACCCCAAGCTCTGCTGATCCTCTGGTTTGCTGATCCTCCTCTCTCTCTGGTCCCCGCCCACCTCCCTCTATATAGCTCCCATGCTGCGCACCACATGTGACATTGCTAGTTTCTCCTGCTCTGGTCCCCCAGCTCTGCTGATCCTCTCTCTCCTGTACCCCCTCACTTTCCACTATAGTGTTCCCATGTTGCAGACCATGTGTGCTGTCTGCTAGTTGCTCCGGTCCTGACCCCGCTCACCTTCCTGCTGCACCCCAGATGGGATGTCTGCACCAGACACCCCCAGATTATACACACAGGAACAGGAAGTGACTGCTGATGACGTCTTTCTGGTTTCCTTGTTGGTTTCCCAGTGCATCCTGGGATATCCCATACCTGCAATACCTCCAAAACAAAGCAAAGCTAAAGCTGAATAAAAGCCCCTCAAATGCTGCAGGCGCTGTTAGCGAGCGTTGTCATAGACCTCTATGGAGGCTTTGGAGATGCTTTGAAGCACCAAGACAGGGACATGGGGGTACATTTTGGAGCGAGTGTAATTGAGTCCTAAAATCGCCTATAAATGACATTTCATTTACAGAAAAAAATAAAAATGAAACAAAAGCAGCAACAGACCCATCCAAGGGTCTGCAATGTATTTTGGGGGGGGCTTTGGAGGCAACAGTTCTGACTGCAAAACCCAATGGCCCGGCGCACGCGGCTCATCCCTGAGCTGTTATCAGCTATACAAGGCATGGGGCGGGGATGTTGGTGACATCACTGACCACATATGGCCGCGGCCACTGTTATCGCTGCCCCTTTGCTTACGTAGAACAGTGGACCATGTCTGTGTAATGTTGAAATGGCCACTGGAAGCCCATGTGACAGGGTGACAACACAGGAGCACAATTGGGAGAAAGGGACAGTGCGTTGTCACCCTATAACAGGAAATGCCCAAATAAGGGGCTTAATGGCAGGATCACCAGGGAAATGCGGACCATTCCTGTGTGATGTGTGTTGAAGTTGAAACAGCCGCTCGTAATCTCCAACAAAAACCTATGTGACAATGCAATAGCAGATTGGGGAGACAGGGACAGAGCGTTGTCACCCTTTAACAGGAAGTGACTACATAAGGGCCATCATGGCAGCATTATCAGAGACAACAGAGCAACATCCCTGTTTAATGTATGCTGAAATTGGCACATGTAGTCTCCATCAGAAGTCCATGTGACAGGGTGACAACGCAAGAGCACAATTGGGTGACAGGTACAAAGCGTTGTCACCCTATAACAGGAAATGTCCAAATAAGGGCCTTAATGGCAGTATCACCAGGGACAAAAGAGGACCATTCCTGTGTAATGTGTGTTGAAGTTGAAACAGCCACTTGTAGTCTCCTGCAGAAACCAAAGTGACAGTGTGACAACGCAACAGCAGAATTAGGAGACAGGGACAGAGCGTTGTCACCCTATAATAGGAAGTGCCCAGATTAGAACTTTAATGGCAGGATCACTATGGACAAAAGCTGACCGTTCCTGTGCAATGTGTGTTGAAGTTGAAACGGCCGCTCGTAGTCTCCATCAGAAGCCCATGAGAAAGGGTGACAACGCAAGAGCACAATTGGGAAACAGGGACAGAGCGTTATCACCCTTTAACAGGAAGTACCTACGTAAGGGCCATCATGGCAGGATTATCAGGGACAACAGAGCAATATTCCTGTTTAATGTGCGCTGAAATGGCCGCTCGTAGTCTCCATCAGAAGCCCATGCGAAAGGGTGACAATGCAAGAGAACAATTTGAAGACAGGGACAGAGCGTTGTCACCCTATAACAGGAAATGCCCAAATAAGAGCCTTAATGGCAGGATCGTCAGGGACAAAAGCGGACCATTCCTGTGCAATGTGTGTTGAAATTGAAACGGCCGCTCGTAGTCTCCATCAGAAGCCCATGCGAAAGGGTGACAACGCAAGAGCACCGTTGGGAGACAGGGACAGAGTGTTGTCACCCTATAACAGGAAATGCCCAAATAAGAGCCTTAATGGCAGGATCGTCAGGGACAAAAGCGGACCATTCCTGTGCAATGTGTGTTGAAGTTGAAACGGCCGCTCGTAGTCTCCATCAGAAGCCCATGAGAAAGGGTGACAACGCAAGAGCCCAATTGGGAGACAGGGACAGAGCGTTGTCACCCTTTAACAGGAAGTGCCTACATAAAGACCATCATGGCAGGATTATCAGGGACAACAGAGCAATATTCCTGTTTAATGTGTGCTGAAATGGGCAATTACAACGTGACAACAATGGGTGACAACGCAAGAGCACCATTGGGAGACAGGGACAGAGCGTTGTCACCCTATAACAGGAAATGCCCTAATAAGGGCCTTAATGGCAGGATCACTATGGACAAAAGCTGACCGTTCCTGTGCAATGTGTGTTGAAGTTGAAACGGCCGCTCGTAGTCTCCATCAGAAGCCCATGAGAAAGGGTGACAACGCAAGAGCCCAACTGGGAGACAGGGACAGAGCGTTGTCACCCTTTAACAGGAAGTACCTACGTAAGGGCCATCATGGCAGGATTATCAGGGACATCAGAGCAACATTCCTGTTTAATGTGTGCTGAAATGGGCAATTACAACGTGACAACAATGGGTGACAACGCAAGAGCACCATTGGGAGACAGGGACAAAGCGTTGTCACCCTATAACAGGAAATGCCCAAATAAGGGTCCTAATGGCAGGATTGTCAGGGACAAAAGCGGACCATTCCTGTGCAATGTGTGTTGAAATTGAAACGGCCGCTCGTAGTCTCCATCAGAAGCCCATGAGAAAGGGTGACAACGCAAGAGCACCGTTGGGAGACAGGGACAGAGTGTTGTCACCCTATAACAGGAAATGCCCAAATAAGAGCCTTAATGGCAGGATCGTCAGGGACAAAAGCGGACCATTCCTGTGCAATGTGTGTTGAAGTTGAAACGGCCGCTCGTAGTCTCCATCAGAAGCCCATGAGAAAGGGTGACAACGCAAGAGCCCAATTGGGAGACAGGGACAGAGCGTTGTCACCCTTTAACAGGAAGTGCCTACATAAAGACCATCATGGCAGGATTATCAGGGACAACAGAGCAATATTCCTGTTTAATGTGTGCTGAAATGGGCAATTACAACGTGACAACAATGGGTGACAACGCAAGAGCACCATTGAGAGACAGGGACAGAGTGTTGTCACCCTATAACAGGAAATGCCCAAATAAGAGCCTTAATGGCAGGATCGTCAGGGACAAAAGCGGACCATTCCTGTGCAATGTGTGTTGAAGTTGAAACGGCCGCTCGTAGTCTCCATCAGAAGCCCATGAGAAAGGGTGACAACGCAAGAGCCCAATTGGGAGACAGGGACAGAGCGTTGTCACCCTTTAACAGGAAGTGCCTACATAAAGACCATCATGGCAGGATTATCAGGGACAACAGAGCAATATTCCTGTTTAATGTGTGCTGAAATGGGCAATTACAACGTGACAACAATGGGTGACAACGCAAGAGCACCATTGAGAGACAGGGACAGAGCGTTGTCACCCTATAACAGGAAATGCCCTAATAAGGGCCTTAATGGCAGGATCACTATGGACAAAAGCTGACCGTTCCTGTGCAATGTGTGTTGAAGTTGAAACGGCCGCTCGTAGTCTCCATCAGAAGCCCATGCGAAAGGGTGACAACGCAAGAGCCCAATTGGGAGACAGGGACAGAGCGTTGTCACCCTTTAACAGGAAGTACCTACGTAAGGGCCATCATGGCAGGATTATCAGGGACATCAGAGCAACATTCCTGTTTAATGTGTGCTGAAATGGGCAATTACAACGTGACAACAATGGGTGACAACGCAAGAGCACCATTGGGAGACAGGGACAAAGCGTTGTCACCCTATAACAGGAAATGCCCAAATAAGGGTCCTAATGGCAGGATTGTCAGGGACAAAAGCGGACCATTCCTGTGCAATGTGTGTTGAAATTGAAACGGCCGCTCGTAGTCTCCATCAGAAGCCCATGCGAAAGGGTGACAACGCAAGAGCACCGTTGGGAGACAGGGACAGAGTGTTGTCACCCTATAACAGGAAATGCCCAAATAAGAGCCTTAATGGCAGGATCGTCAGGGACAAAAGCGGACCATTCCTGTGCAATGTGTGTTGAAGTTGAAACGGCCGCTCGTAGTCTCCATCAGAAGCCCATGAGAAAGGGTGACAACGCAAGAGCCCAACTGGGAGACAGGGACAGAGCGTTGTCACCCTTTAACAGGAAGTACCTACGTAAGGGCCATCATGGCAGGATTATCAGGGACATCAGAGCAACATTCCTGTTTAATGTGTGCTGAAATGGGCAATTACAACGTGACAACAATGGGTGACAACGCAAGAGCACCATTGGGAGACAGGGACAAAGCGTTGTCACCCTATAACAGGAAATGCCCAAATAAGGGTCCTAATGGCAGGATTGTCAGGGACAAAAGCGGACCATTCCTGTGCAATGTGTGTTGAAATTGAAACGGCCGCTCGTAGTCTCCATCAGAAGCCCATGAGAAAGGGTGACAACGCAAGAGCACCGTTGGGAGACAGGGACAGAGTGTTGTCACCCTATAACAGGAAATGCCCAAATAAGAGCCTTAATGGCAGGATCGTCAGGGACAAAAGCGGACCATTCCTGTGCAATGTGTGTTGAAGTTGAAACGGCCGCTCGTAGTCTCCATCAGAAGCCCATGAGAAAGGGTGACAACGCAAGAGCCCAATTGGGAGACAGGGACAGAGCGTTGTCACCCTTTAACAGGAAGTGCCTACATAAAGACCATCATGGCAGGATTATCAGGGACAACAGAGCAATATTCCTGTTTAATGTGTGCTGAAATGGGCAATTACAACGTGACAACAATGGGTGACAACGCAAGAGCACCATTGAGAGACAGGGACAGAGCGTTGTCACCCTATAACAGGAAATGCCCTAATAAGGGCCTTAATGGCAGGATCACTATGGACAAAAGCTGACCGTTCCTGTGCAATGTGTGTTGAAGTTGAAACGGCCGCTCGTAGTCTCCATCAGAAGCCCATGCGAAAGGGTGACAACGCAAGAGCCCAATTGGGAGACAGGGACAGAGCGTTGTCACCCTTTAACAGGAAGTACCTACGTAAGGGCCATCATGGCAGGATTATCAGGGACATCAGAGCAACATTCCTGTTTAATGTGTGCTGAAATGGGCAATTACAACGTGACAACAATGGGTGACAACGCAAGAGCACCATTGGGAGACAGGGACAAAGCGTTGTCACCCTATAACAGGAAATGCCCAAATAAGGGTCCTAATGGCAGGATTGTCAGGGACAAAAGCGGACCATTCCTGTGCAATGTGTGTTGAAATTGAAACGGCCGCTCGTAGTCTCCATCAGAAGCCCATGAGAAAGGGTGACAACGCAAGAGCCCAACTGGGAGACAGGGACAGAGTGTTGTCACCCTTTAACAGGAAGTACCTACGTAAGGGCCATCATGGCAGGATTATCAGGGACATCAGAGCAACATTCCTGTTTAATGTGTGCTGAAATGGGCAATTACAACGTGACAACAATGGGTGACAACGCAAGAGCACCATTGGGAGACAGGGACAAAGTGTTGTCACCCTATAACAGGAAATGCCCAAATAAGGGTCCTAATGGCAGGATTGTCAGGGACAAAAGCGGACCATTCCTGTGCAATGTGTGTTGAAATTAAAACGGCCGCTCGTAGTCTCCATCAGAAGCCCATGCGAAAGGGTGACAACGCAAGAGCACCGTTGGGAGACAGGGACAGAGTGTTGTCACCCTATAACAGGAAATGCCCAAATAAGAGCCTTAATGGCAGGATCGTCAGGGACAAAAGCGGACCATTCCTGTGCAATGTGTGTTGAAGTTGAAACGGCCGCTCGTAGTCTCCATCAGAAGCCCATGAGAAAGGGTGACAACGCAAGAGCCCAACTGGGAGACAGGGACAGAGCGTTGTCACCCTTTAACAGGAAGTGCCTACATAAGGACCATCATGGCAGGATTATCAGGGACATCAGAGCAACATTCCTGTTTAATGTGTGCTGAAATGGGCAATTACAACGTGACAACAATGGGTGACAACGCAAGAGCCCAATTGGGAGACAGGGACAGAGCGTTGTCACCCTATAACAGGAAATGCCCAAATAAGGGCCTTAATGGCAGGATGGTCAGGGACAAAGTTGCATGACACGTCGCACTAGTGGGAGCGGCCCCTCGGGGTCACATGCATTGGTGCAATGGGGTGCCATTTATTCCCGATGGCCATGGAGCCAACGCAATACTGCGCAGCCAGAGACGCTTCACGCGCGGTTTTTGCCGCATCGGCCCATTCATCGTGAATGATGTGAATAAGCCCCTAGTGGGGGGGCCCCAGAATCCCCCAATGCGGTCATATCGCCCATCGAGGAGCCGAGGTCTCAGACCTTCTTCCCATACAGACGCATGTAGTATTCATGGCTCTTCTTATCCCAGTTTTATTGGCCCTTTAACCCCCCCCCCCCCATGGGCAGTGTGGGGGGCCCGAGGTGGTGGTGGTGGGGGGGTGATAAAACTCAGAGATTTGAGACTTTTATGAAGCGCACACATTACAAGGCCGCAATAAACCACAATGGAGATCCAGCAGGAGCACCTTTTATTGGCCAAGCCGAGACCCTCAAGGTGAAGACCACCCCCCACCGGGAGAGACCACATCCTGAATGGGCTTCCTCTACCC
The DNA here is from genome assembly GCF_062004578.1 of Staurois parvus. Taxonomy (NCBI): domain Eukaryota; kingdom Metazoa; phylum Chordata; class Amphibia; order Anura; family Ranidae; genus Staurois; species Staurois parvus. Next base: position 35,411 of record NW_028321773.1, on the reverse strand, counting down.
AGAGGGGGGGGGGGGACAAACAGTCCATAATAATAGACTCACATCCTCCACAGACCATTCAACATCAAACAATGAGATCACAAGGCCAGATAATGGCGGAGGGGCCCTTTCATCCCCACTGGCCCCCATGGACAGCTCGGGAGAGATCCGGGGCCCATCAGGAAATCACAAAGCAGATGAGGATCAGGTCAAAAAGAATGCGTCCCCCCCCCCCCCCCCCCCGCCAATGAGGCAGAACTGCCCCCGGGGGTGGGGATGGGCTTTATTGGTCTCCTCTGGACCACAGCTGGTGGAGTTTGTGGACTTGGACTTGGGGGGGCCACTGACACAGGAGAATTCGGTCGCATTCACTACCCGCCTATACCCGCCATAAGGTCTGGTTCGCACCAGGGGCGGACTGACCATTTGGAAACTCGGGCAATGCCCTAGGGCCCGGGGTTAGTAGGGGGCCCCATGAGATGCCCCTGGTACCTTTTTCATAGGCTTTTTTGAGTTTGGGCAAGGACACAGGGGCCCCATGATCCCCTATTGCCCGGGGGCCCCATGATTTGTCAGTCCGCCCCTGCAGGTGCCCCATGATCCCCTATTGCCCGGGGGCCCCATGATTTGTCAGTCCGCCCCTGCAGGTGCCCCATGATCCCCTATTGCCCGGGGGCCCCATGAGTTGTCAGTCCGCCCCCGCAGGGGCCCCATGATCCCCTATTGCCCGGGGGTCCCATGAGTTGTCAGTCCGCCCCCCGGTTCACACTATAACATTTCCTGTTATAGGGTGACAACGCTCTGTCCCTGTCTCCCAACGGTGCTCTTGCGTTGTCACCCTATAACAGGAAATGCCCAAATTAGGGCCTTAATGGCAGGATGGCCGGGGATAGAAGCGGACCATTCCTGTGTAATGTTTGTTGGAAGTTGAAATGGCCGCTCATAGTCTCCATTGGAAACCCATGTGACAGTGTGACAACGCAATAGCAGGATTGGAAGACAAAAGACAGAGCGTTGTCACCCTTTAACAGGAAATGTCTACATGGCAGGATTATCAGGGACAACAGAGCAACATTCCTGTTTAATGTGTCTTGAAATGGGCACTTGTAGCCTCCATCAGACGCTCATGTGAAAGGGTGACAACACAAGAGCACCATTGGGAGACAGGGACAGAGCGTTGTCACCCTATAACAGGAAATGCCCAAATAAGGGCCTTAATGGCAGGATCACCAGGGATAAAAGTGGACCATTCCTGTGCAATGCGTGTTGAAGTTGAAATGGCCACTCATAGTCTCCATTGGAAACTTGTGTGACAACGCAATAGCAGAATTGGGAGACAAAGACAGAGTGTTGTCACCCTTTAACAGGAAATGTCCACATAAGAACCATCATGGCAGGATTATCAGGGACAACAGAGCAACATTCCAGTTTAATGTGTGATGAAATCTGCACGTGTAGTCTCCATTAGAAGTCCATGTGAAAGGGTGACAACGCAAGAGCACCATTGGGAGACAGGGACAGAGCGTTGTCACCCTATAACAGGAAATGCCTACATAAAGACCATCATGGCAAGATTATCAGGGACAGCAGAGCAATTTTCCTGTTTAATGTGTGCTGAAATGGGCAATTACAATGTGACAACAATGGGTGACAACGCAAGAGCACCGTTGGGAGACAGGGACAGAGCGTTGTCACCCTATAACAGGAAATGCCTACATAAAGACCATCATGGCAAGATTATCAGGGACAGCAGTGCAATTTTCCTGTTTAATGTGTGCTGAAATGGGCAATTACAATGTGACAACAATGGGTGACAACGCAAGAGCACCGTTGGGAGACAGGGACAGAGCGTTGTCACCCTATAACAGGAAATGCCTACATAAAGACCATCATGGCAAGATTATCAGGGACAGCAGTGCAATTTTCCTGTTTAATGTGTGCTGAAATGGGCAATTACAATGTGACAACAATGGGTGACAACGCAAGAGCACCGTTGGGAGACAGGGACAGAGCGTTGTCACCCTTTACCAGGAAGTGTCCAGAATAGGGATTTATTGGCAGGATCGTCAGGGACAAAAGCGGACCATTCCTGTGTAATGTGTGTTGAAGTTGAAACGGCCGCTCGTAGTCTCCATCAGAATCCCATGTGAAAGGGTGACAACGCAAGAGCACCGTTGGGAGACAGGGACAGAGCGTTGTCACCCTTTACCAGGAAGTGTCCAGAATAGGGATTTATTGGCAGAATCGTCAGGGACAAAAGCGGACCATTCCTGTGTAATGTGTGTTGAAGTTGAAACGGCCGCTCGTAGTCTCCATCAGAATCCCATGTGAAAGGGTGACAACGCAAGAGCACCATTGGGAGACAGGGACAGAGCGTTGTCACCCTTTACCAGGAAGTGTCCAGAATAGGGATTTATTGGCAGGATCGTCAGGGACAAAAGCGGACCATTCCTGTGTAATGTGTGTTGAAGTTGAAACGGCCGCTCGTAGTCTCCATCAGAATCCCATGTGAAAGGGTGACAACGCAAGAGCACCATTGGGAGACAGGGACAGAGCGTTGTCACCCTTTACCAGGAAGTGTCCAGAATAGGGATTTATTGGCAGGATCGTCAGGGACAAAAGCGGACCATTCCTGTGTAATGTGTGTTGAAGTTGAAACGGCCGCTCGTAGTCTCCATCAGAATCCCATGTGAAAGGGTGACAACGCAAGAGCACCATTGGGAGACAGGGACACAGCGTTGTCACCCTATAGGCCGTTCCCTTTACTTGCCGATCTCTCCACACGCTGCAATTTCACACCACAGAAACGCAGTTTTCTGTTTCTGCAAGCGCATTTTTGATGCATTTGGGCGCGTTCCGGTGTATTTTTGACACATTCTTGTTCATTTTTTTCTTCAATTTAAATGGGGACGTGCGGTTTTTTTGCGTTCCGGTGCGTTTTCGATGCGTATTACGGCGTTCCAGTACATTTCCGTGCAGAAAAAAAGCCGCCTGTTCTATTCTTTTTCCTGCAACTGGAACCCCCTGGAACGGCAAACGCTGATGTGAACTATGACAACCAGATCACCGACTTTCCGTGCGTTTTGGATGCAGAAAAAAAGCAAAGGAAACGCATGGAGTGTGAACGGGCCCTAAACGGCAGGGGCCCACGGGGGGGAGGGGAATCCCATTTTGCATGAATCCCAAGTCTGCCGATTCCCCCTCGCCTCGATGGTGCAGTGTGGATGGCAGCTCCAAGGCTGCGCTTGGCGTTGCGTTGCGTTTCTGGATGCAGCTTGTCCTATTGGGATGCGTTTGCGCCGCACGCAAAGCGAAATAGGCAGCTGCTTTTCAGGTTTGGTTCAAATCTGTGCCTGTTGGGAACGGACGCAACATTGCGCGCTGTCCCGACACACCGAAACGCGTTGCACTTCAGGGTGGGGGATTCATTGCTAATGGCGTGCGCATGCACCAAACCGCGTCATGCTGCGTTTTTGGACAATACCAAGGGACTTGTTTCTCGCGCCATCGAAGCGCATGAGCCGCCTTAGACGCAAACGTGCCGAAACCGCACACACATGCACCTGCAGACGCGATAATGCGACAAAAAAAAAATCAACAAATTGATCGTTTGTTGCTTTATGACGTCCCATTCGCACTGCAATGTGCGTTTCCGAGTTTTTTTGCGCATTTTTCACGCGCCTAGGGCAGGTCGTTCATTTGGGCAAAAACCCCAAAGCTCTTCCGAGGGCTCCGCACTCCACTGTGAGAAAAAAAGTATCGATCGATCGCTACAAATCGCTCCGTCCAGTCGCTCGCTATAAATCGCCCATTTGACGCGGTCGACTGCAACATCTTTGGCTCAGACGGCCCCCTATGCGCGTCGTAGCGACGTATTGCCTACGTTTGAAGCGCGAGGCGATGACACGCCAGGTGCGGACTGACCATTTGGAAACTCGGGCCCGGGGTCAGTAGGGGGCCCCATGAGATGCCCCTGGTACCTTTCATAGGCTTTTTTTGGGTGTGGTTTAAGTGGGCAAGGACACAGGGGCCCCATTGTCCCCTATTGGCCGGGGGCCCCATGAGTTGTCAGTCGGCCCCTGTCCAGGGGCGGACTGACCATTTGGAAACACGGGCCCGGGGTCAGTAAGGGGCCCCAATATATGCCCCTGGTACCTTTCGTAGGCATTTTTGGGTGTGGTTTGAGTGTGGGCGAGGACACAGGGGCCCCATGATCCTCTATTACCCGGGGGCCCCATGAGTTGTCAGTCGGCCCCTGTCCAGGGGCGGACTGGCCATTTGGAAACACGGGCCCGGGGTCAGTAAGGGGCCCCAATATATGCCCCTGGTACCTTTCGTAGGCATTTTTGGGTGTGGTTTGAGTGTGGGCGAGGACACAGGGGCCCCATGATCCCCTATTACCCGGGGGCCCCATGAGTTGTCAGTCGGCCCCTGTCAGGGGCGGACTGACCATTTGGGAACTCGGGCACTGCCCAAGGGCCCGGGGTCAGTAGGGGGCCCCATGAGATGCCCTTGGTACCTTTCATAGACTTTTCTGGGTGTGGTTTGAGTGTGACACAGGGGCCCCATGATCCCCTATTGCCCGGGGGCCCCATCACACACTCCACTGTGAGAAAAAAAAAGATGGACGTGGTCTTAGGAGTAGCGGTCGATCGCTACAAATCGCTCAGTCCAGTCTCTCCCTATAAATCGCCCATTTGACGCGGTCGATCGCAACCCCTTTGGATCAGACGGCTCCCTATGCGCGTCGTATTGCGTTCGTTTGAAGCGCAAGGCTCCGTTCGCACAGGCGATGATGCGCGCTGCGATTTTTCTGCGAATTCCTGCGGCTGGACTTGATAACTGTGCGCGGATAGGAGTAGCGGTCGATCGCTACAAAGCGCTCAGTCCAGTCGCTCCCTACGAATCGCTCATTTGACGCGGTCGACTGCAACATCTTTGGATCAGACGGCTCCCTATGCGCGTCGTATTGCGTACGTTTGAAGCGCAAGGCGATGACACGCCAGGTGCAGACTGACCATTTGGAAACTCGGGCCCGGGGTCAGTAAGGGGCCCCATGAGATGCCCCTGGTACCTTTCGTAGGCTTTTTTGGGTGTGGTTTGAGTGTGGGCGAGGACACAGGGGCCCCATGATCCCCTATTGCCCGGGGGCCCCATGAGTTGTCAGTCGGCCCGTCAGGGGCGGACTGACCATTTGGAAACTCGGGCACAGCCCGAGGGCCTGGGGTCAGTAGGGGGCCCCATGAGATGCCCCTGGTACCTTTCATAGGCTTTTTTTGGGGTGTGGTTTAAGTGGGTGAGGACACGGGCCCCATGGTCCCCTATTGCCTGGGGGCCCCATGAGTTGTCAGTCGGCCCCTGTCAGGGGCGGACTGACCATTCGGGAACTTGGGCACTGCCCAAGGGCCCGGGGTCAGTAGGGGGCCCCGTGAGATGCTCCTGGTACCTTTCGTAGGCTTTTTCAGGTGTGGTTTGAGTGTGAGCTAGGACACAGGGGCCCCATGATCCCCTATTGCCTGCGGGGGCCCCATGAGTTGTCAGTCCGCCCCTGTGACATGCGCTGTGATTTTTCTGCGAATTCCTGCGGCTGGACTTGACAACCATGCGCTGATAACTGCGTCCTCCGCGACGGTTCGCACAGCCAGCGGCGATCGTGGCTGGATGCAGGGGCGGACTGACCATTTGGAAACTCGGGCACTGCCCGAGGGCCCGGGGTCAGTAGGGGGCCCCATGAGATGCCCCTGGTACCTTTTTCATAGGCTTTTTTGAGTGTGGGCGAGGACACAGGGGCCCCATGATCCCCTATTGCCCGGGGGCCCCATGAGTTGTCAGTCCTGGCTGGATGTGCGCAATATGATCGCGAGTGATAAATCGCAGCTACCCGTCTGTTTCACTCCATAGGGAGCCATTGGTTCCAAAAGTGCAACAATTAGTCGCAAAAAAAAAAAAGGACCGCGCTCGTCTCACGAAAGGACCGCCGCGCGAAACATCGCATTCCCAGAGGGGTCGCTATGGTCGGGGACGGCCCACAGAGATTCCAACCTCGCTGCAGAGCTCGCTACAACCGCTTCCATTTTTTGCGCGCCTAAGACAGCGTGTTCATTTGGGAAAACGCACCAAAAGTAGCTGCAGAATCTTTTTTTGATCGCTAAACCTCAGGTCTTCGTTCAGTGCGTTTTTTGGCGCGTTTGTAGTGCGTCACATGACAAACACGCGGCAAAACACGCGTCGATTGGGGCACCATTACATACTGGCCTAGGTTCACGCTTGGGAACCGCTTGTGAATCGCAAATTGTACCGCCATTCCTGTGCGAATCACACGCGATTCTGTGCGCTGCATCGTTTTTGATTTTCTCAAATCGCATCAAATGCGAGTCAAAAAAGGTGCAGCTTTTTTATAATTTACCCTGGAACTGGTGTTTATACCGGTGGGATGCGGTTGAGGCAGACGCACTGCGTTTGCGACCTGCTTTTTGGGGCGTCGGTAACTTTCCATTGACGCCCGCAGCAATTGCTATGGGAAACGCACAGAAATCGCCTCCTTTCCAGCGCCGCATCAGTACAAAACGGGGCCTGATGGCGTAAAATGCGCCTTTTTTTCTGTTTTGTTGTGCGTTTAGGAAACGCCCCGGTTCACACTATGCAGCGCCAGACGCCGCATTCAATTCGCACAGGAATCGCGCCGCAATTACATGCAAATGTCTGTATCGTGCGATTTGAGCCGTACATTTTGCACAAAAAAGGTGCAGGACCCATTTTTTTTTTTAAATCCTCATCTGGATTTCTGGCGATCGCATTGCGTTTTGCGATCTGTTCCAGGATGTCGTTACTTTATCATTGACACCCGCACCAGATCGCATGAACGCGATTGCAATGCGGTGCGGGAAACGTACAGGATTCGCAACATTTCCCGCACCGCATAGGTGTGAACCCGGGCTCAATGCAGCTCTGCAGGTTGTGGTTGTTGTGGTGCATTTTGCATTGCCGTTTGCGTTTTTCTCACATTGATTTTTGATGCGTTTTGCATTTTTGGGATGTGGTAATGTTGCTAGGGGGAGGGGTCTGTTATCAGCCAGGAAACGCACCAAAAATGCACGCACTTGCGTTTTGCTTGCGTTTTTTAATGCGTTTCCATTGAAGTTTCCCAGAAAACTCATCTCTTGCAGGGAAGCCTTTGCTGTCAAATCTTCTATTTCTCCCGTCAGCCCATCCCCCACAGTTTTTCCACAAGCCCCTCCCTATTAGATTGCAAGCTCCTAGGAACAGGGCCCTCCTAACCCTCTTGTATTGAACCCGGGGGCGGACTGACCGTTTGGAAACTTGGGCACTGCCCGAGGGCCCAGGGTCAGTAAGGGGCCCCATGAGATGCCCCTGGTACCTTTTTCATAGGCTTTTTTGAGTTTGGGCAAGTACACAGGGGCCCCATGATCCCCTATTGCCCGGGGGCCCCCTGATCCCCTATTGCCCGGGGGCCCCATGAGTTGACAGTCCGCCCCTGATCACTGGAAAGCTCGCTACAACTGCTTCCTGTGAGCCCAAGAGCTGGCAATCTACTGGACGGACAGACCACCTTCTACCCACATAGACATCACAAGGGCCCCCCCAGACAGACATCAGAAGGGCCCCCCCCCCAGACAGACATCAGAAGGGCCCCCCCAGACAGACATCAGAAGGGCCCCCCCAGACAGACATCAGAAGACCCCCCCCCAGATAGTCATCAGAAGGGCCCCCCCAGACAGAAATCAGAAGGACCCCCCCAAATAGTCATCAGAAGGGCCCCCCCAGACAGACATCAGAAGGGCTCCCCCAGACAGACATCAGAAGGGCCCCCCCCCAGGCAGACATCAGAAGGGCCCCCCCAAATAGTCATCAGAAGGGCCCCCCCAGACAGACATCAGAAGGGCCCCCCCAGATAGTCATCAGAAGGGCCCCCCAGACAGACATCAGAAGGGCCCCCCAACCAGACAGATATCAGAAGGGCCCCCCCAAATAGTCATCAGAAGGGCCCCCCCCCAGACAGACATCAGAAGGGCCCCCCCAGATAGTCATCAGAAGGGCCCCCCCCCAGACAGACATCAGAAGGGCCCCCCCCAGACAGATATCAGAAGGGCCCCCCCCAGATAGTCATCAGAAGGGCCCCCCCCAGACAGATATCAGAAGGGCCTCCCCCAAATAGTCATCAGAAGGGCCCCCCCCCAGACAGACATCAGAAGGGCCCCCCCCCCAGATAGTCAGCAGAAGGGCCCCCCCCCAGACAGACATCAGAAGGGCCCCCCCCAGATAGTCATCAGAAGGGCCCCCCCCCAGACAGACATCAGAAGGGCCCCCCCCCCCCAGATAGTCATCAGAAGGCCCCCCCCACTCCATGTCTGATCTGCACAGACAATACACTGGGGGGTGACCTGGGGCAGCTTCAGCAGTGGAGGGGTTAAGGGGGCTGCCAGGAAAGGGTTAAACCCCCATTGTCTCCTCTCCCTCCACCCAGCCTGGAGAAACCTCCCCCCCCCCTCCAATCACCATCCTACTAACTTCCTCCTCCTCCTCCTCACTCCTCTCTTTCGGGACTGAATGGTGAAGGATCAGTAAGGGGGTCTCCTCATTCCCAGCCCAGAGCAGAGCGGACGGCTCATCGGGGGTCCCCCATTCCGCAGAGACCCCTCCATCCCCGGGATTGCCATGCGGAGGGACTGAGCCCGTCCTGAAGAGCAGCCGTACTTGTGGCCCCTGGACTTGGCCCCCAGCTGTCCTGACTCAGGAGGGAAACCCTACAGCCGCCATGGGTGTCACTGGGAGCTTCGGAACCCTTCTTGTGCTGCTGTGCTCCAAGGTGGGTCCATGTCCCTGGCGTGTTACATTGTATCCGAGGAGTGTTCCTTTGTGTGAGAACTGCGGTCACTTCTCTGGAAGTTAGAGAATTGTATCCAGCCCTTGTTACATTGTGTCCAGCCCTTGTTACATTGTATCCAGCCCTTGTTACATTGTGTCCAGCCCTTGTTACATTGTATCCAGCCCTTGTTACATTGTGTCCAGCCCTTGTTACATTGTATCCAGCCCTTGTTACATTGTATCCAGCCCTTGTTACATTGTATCCAGCCCTTGTTACATTGTATCCAGCCCTTGTTACTTTGTATCCAGCCCTTGTTACATTGTATCCAACCCTTGTTACTTTGTATCCAGCCCTTGTTACTTTGTATCCAGCCCTTGTTACATTGTATCCAGCCCTTGTTACATTGTATCCAGCCCTTGTTACATTGTATCCAGCCCTTGTTACATTGTATCCAGCCCTTGTTACTTTGTATCCAGCCCTTGTTACATTGTATCCAGCCCTTGTTACTTTGTGTCCAGCCCTTGTTACTTTGTGTCCAGCCCTTGTTACTTTGTGTCCAGCCCTTGTTACTTTGTGTCCAGCCCTTGTTACTTTGTGTCCAGCCCTTGTTACTTTGTGTCCAGCCCTTGTTACTTTGTGTCCAGCCCTTGTTACATTGTATCCCTGGTGTCACCAGATCTCCTAGATTAGACTAATTTGTTACTTTGTGTCCCTGGTGTCACTAAATCTCCTGGATTAATTTGTTACATTGTATCCAGTCCTTGCTATTTTATATCCCTGGTGTCACCAGATCTCCTAGATTAGACTAATTTGTTACATTGTATCCAGTCCTTGTTAACTTGTATCCTTGGTGTCACCAGATCTCCTGGATTACACTAAATCTTGTTACATCATTTCCCTGGTGTCACTAAATCCTTCTGGATTACACTGACTTGTTACATTGTATCCAGTCCCTGTTACTTTGTGTCCCCTGGTGTCACTAAATCTTTTTACATTGTATCCCAGGTGTCACCAGATCTCCTGGATTACACTAAATCTTGATACATTGTATCCAGTCCCTGCTACATCATGTCCTTGGTGTCACTAAATCTCCTGTATTAGACTAACTTTTTACATTGGGTTCAGTCCTTGTTACTTTGTATCCCTGGTGTCACTAAATCTCTTGGATTAGATTAATTTTGTTACATTGTATCCAGTCCTTGTTAACTTGTATCCTTGGTGTCACCAGATCTCCTGGATTGCACTAAATCTTGTTACTTTGTATCCCTGGTGTCACTAAATCTCCTAGATTAGACTGATTTGTTACATTGTATCCACTAGTCCCTGCTACATCATGTCCTTGGTGTCACTAAATCCTCCTGGATTACACTGATTTGTTACATTGTATCCAGTCCTTGTTACTTTGTGTCCCTGGTGTCAGTAAATCTTGTTACATTGTATCCAGTCCTTGTTACTTTGTGTCCCTGGTGTCAGTAAATCTTGTTACATTGTATCCAGTCCTTGTTACTTTGCATCCCTGGTGTCACTAAATCTTCTAGATTAGACTGATTTGTTACATTGTATCCACTAGTCCCTGCTACATCATGTCCTTGGTGTCACTAAATCCTCCTGGATTACACTGACTTGTTACATTGTATCCAGTCCTTGTTACTTTGTGTCCCTGGTGTCAGTAAATCTTGTTACATTGTATCCAGTCCTTGTTACTTTGTGTCACCGACCTCCTTAAATCTCCTGGATTATGAGAAGTGATACCAGTTTGTTACATTGTATCCAGTCCCTGTTACATGATATTCCTGCAGTTGTGATTCTCCTGATTGTTTCCTGTTTTTCTTGGTGTCTCTGAAGTCTGTAAATCATCTGGAATGTAGGCAGTGAGACTAATCTTGTTACATTGTAACCCGTCCCTCATGCTGGGTGTCAGTGAAGTCCATCAATCCTCTGGGTTCTGTATGGTGAGACTGTTACATTGTAAGAGTCCTGCTTGGACCTTAGAAGGAGGGGGGGGGGGGGGGGGGGGTGAAGGCATGTCCTAAAAAAAATGTAACTTGCAAATTAAAAAAAAAAAAAAAAAAGTATGACGGACAAACGCTCTGTTGTTACATTGTATCCAAATATTGTTGCTTTGTGGCCTTCATGTTCCTTCAATCTCCTGGATTATAAACCGTGACTTTGTATCCAATCCATGGTGGAGGGTTTTTTTTTTGGTGGGGGGGAAGGGGGGGAAGGGGGGGAAGGGGGGGGTTGTATTTGTCACCAAATCTCTCGTGTTATGAGAAGTGAGGTTTTCATGTTACATTGTATCCAGTTGTTGTTACTTTGGTGTCTCTATCTCCTGGATTAGAGGTGGTGAGAATTATTAGTATGTGTTCCATTGTATCTACTTCTTGTTTTTGGAAGTCACTCCAGAATAATAGGAAGAGCAGTTTGTTACATTGTATTTTATCGATTCTAGGTGGGGAGACTAGTATTGGTTCCATTGTATCCACATCTTGTTACTTTGTTTTTTATAGGAAGTCCCTATCCAGGATTATAGGAAGTAAGAGCTATTTTGTTACATTGTATCCATATGTCACTGATCCCAATGGATTATAGGAAGGGATACTCCATTGTATCTGAATCGTGTTACATTGTATCAGAATCGTGTTACATTGTTTTTTTTATAGGAAGTCCCTATCCAGGATTCTAGCAAAAGTAAGAGCTATTTTGTTACATTGTATCCATATGTCACTGATCCCAATGGATTATAGGAAGGGATACTCCATTGTATCTGAATCGTGTTACATTGTATCAGAATCGTGTTACTTTGTTTTTTATAGGAAGTCCCTATCCAGGATTCTAGCAAAAGTAAGAGCTATTTTGTTACATTGTATCCATATGTCACTGATCCCAATGGATTATAGGAAGGGATACTCCATTGTATCTGAATCGTGTTACATTGTATCAGAATCGTGTTACTTTGTTTTTTATAGGAAGTCCCTATCCAGGATTCTAGCAAAAGTAAGAGCTATTTTGTTACATTGTATCCATATGTCACTGATCCCAATGGATTATAGGAAGGGATACTCCATTGTATCTGAATCGTGTTACATTGTATCAGAATCGTGTTACATTGTTTTTTATAGGAAGTCCCTATCCAGGATTCTAGCAAAAGTAAGAGCTATTTTGTTACATTGTATCCATATGTCACTGATCCCAATGGATTATAGGAAGGGATACTCCATTGTATCTGAATCGTGTTACATTGTATCAGAATCGTGTTACATTGTTTTTTATAGGAAGTCCCTATCCAGGATTCTAGCAAAAGTAAGAGCTATTTTGTTACATTGTATCCATATGTCACTGATTCCAATGGATTATAGGAAGGGATACTCCATTGTATCTGAATCGTGTTACATTGTATCAGAATCATGTTACTTTGTTTTTTATAGGAAGTCCCTATCCAGGATTATAGGAAGTAAGAGCTATTTTGTTACATTGTATCCATATGTCACTGATTCCAATGGATTATAGGAAGGGATACTCCATTGTATCTGAATCGTGTTACATTGTTTTTTATAGGAAGTCCCTATCCAGGATTCTAGCAAAAGTAAGAGCGATTTTTTGTTACATTGTATCTAATTCATGTTACTTTTCACCTCTTTTCATGACTGATCCCAATGGATCATAGGAAGTGAGACTCCATTGTATCTGAATCTTGTTACTTTGTTGTTTGGGAAGTCCCTATCCAGGATTCTCGGAAGTCAGGGTGATGTTGTTACATTGTATCTAATTCTTGTTGCTTTTCACCTCTTGTGTCACCAATCATAATGGATCATAGGAAGTGAGACTCCATTGTATCTGCATCTTGTTACTTTGTTTTTTTTAGGAATTTCCTATCCAGGATTCTAGGAAGTCAGAGCGATTTTGTTACATTGTATCGAATTCTTGTTACTTTGTTGTTTGGGAAGTCCCCATCCAGGATTCTAGCATAAGAGCGATTGTTACATTGTATCCGCATCAGGGGCGGACTGACCATTTGGAAACTCGGGCACTGCCCGAGGGCCCGGGGTCAGTAGGGGGCCCCATGAGATGCCCCTGGTACCTTTCATTGGCTTTTTTGAGTTTGGGCAAGGACACAGGGGCCCCATGATCCCCTATTGCCCGGGGGCCCCCATGAGTTGTCAGTCCGCCCCTGATCTGCATCTTGTTACTTTGTTTTTTGGGAATTTCCTTCCTAGGAAGTCAGGAATTCGATACAATGTAACAAAATCGCTCTGACTTCCTAGGAAGGAAATTCCCAAAAAACAAAGTAACAAGATGCAGATCAGGGGCAGACTGACAACTCATGGGGGCCCCCGGGCAATAGGGGATCATGGGGCCCCTGTGTCCTTGCCCAAACTCAAAAAAGCCAATGAAAGGTACCAGGGGCATCTCATGGGCCCTACTGACCACGGGCCCTCAGGCAGTGCCCGAGTTTCCAAATGGTCAGCCCGCCCCTGATGCGGATACAATGTAACAAAATTGCTCTTATGCTAGAATCCTGGATGGGGACTTCCCAAACAACAAAGTAACAAGAATTCGATACAATGTAACAAAATCGCTCTGTTACTTTTCACCTCTTGTGTCACCGATCCCAACGGATCACAGGAAGCGAGACTCCATTGTATCTGCATCTTGTTACTTTGTTTTTTGGAGGTCACTGACCCTCCAGGACTATAGGAAGGAAGAGCGATGGGTTCCTTTTTGTTACTCTTCCTAAGATCAGCCGGCCATACACTGGTCCAAATTCCACCGTTTTTTGTTTTTTTTTTCTCCCCGAAAGAATAATCGGCCGATTTTCGCTCCGTTAGTGGGGTCGATGGCACCGGCCGATTTTCGTGGCTCCTCCTCTTTTTGGTGATCGGTCGTGTTGGAAAATGCGTGAAAAATTACCGATTTTTCCACTCGATGTCAAATCGTAGGATCGGTTTTCAGAACAGAATCTGCGCCATGAGCCGCGACCTGGAAGGAGCAGAAGTCTCGCCTGTTATATGGGGGGAACTTTATGAATCGGTCGGCCGATTTTCGAAATCATCGCTGGCGCCATCGGATTACCGGGCGAACAGCGTTTCCGATTTTCAGACAAAAAAATCGTTCGGAATTCGACCCGTGTATGGCCGGCATTTGTCACGGATTATAGGAAGGGATACTAAAAGGCGACTTTCAAACGGATCTGCCGCAAGAACGCATAGGCATTTTTACCGCGCTTTCTGAGCGTTTTTTTTTTTTTTTTTGTATAGCACATGTGACTTAAAAACTCCACCAAAAACACTTTTTTCTCTGCGGCATTTTTGAGGCAATTTTCAGGTATTTTCCATTTATTTCAATAGGAAGAGGCGTTTTTGGGGCTTTTTTTTTTTTTTTTTAACTCCCCAAAGATGCTGCAGATGGGAGTTTTTACACCGCACCACAAGCGCAACGCCGCAGTGTGAACACATACATAGATACAGTCATGGCCGAAATTGTTGGCACCCTTGATATTTCTCCAGGAAATCATGTATTTCTCACGAAACGTATTGCATTAACACATGTTTTGCTATACACATGTTTATTCCCTTTGTGTGTATTGGGACAAAACAAAAAAAGGGAGGAAAGAAAGCAAATTCGACATAATGTCACACAAACCTCCAAAAATGGGCTGGACAAAAGTATTGGCACCCTTTCACAACTGCGGATAAATAAGAATGTTACAAGCATGTGATGCTCCTGTAAACTCACCTGGGGCAAGTAACAGGTGTGGGCAATATAGAAATCACACCTGAAAGCAGATAAAAAGGAGAGACGTTCACTTAACCTTTGCATTGTGTGTCTGTCTGTGCCACACTAAGCATGGACAACAGAAAGAGGAGACGAGAACTGTCTGAGGACCTGAGAACCAAAATTGTGGCAAAATATCAACAATCTCAAGGTTACAAGTCCATCTCCAGAGAACTAGATTTGCCTTTGTCCACAGTGCGCAACATTATCAAGAAGTTTGCAACCCATGGCACTGTAGCTAATCTCCCTGGTCGTGGACGGATGAGGAAAATTGATGAAAGATTGCAACGCAGAATAGTCCGGATGGTGGATAAGCAGCCCCAAACATGTTCCAAAGACATTCAAGCTGTCCTGCAGGCTCAGGGAGCATCAGTGTCAGCGCGAACTATCCGTCGACATTTAAATGAAATGAAACGCTATGGCAGGAGACCCAGGAGGACCCCACTGCTGACACAGAGACATAAAAAAGCAAGACTACAGTTTGCCAAAATGTACTTGAGTAAGCCAAAAGCCTTCTGGGAAAACGTCTTGTGGACAGATGAGACCAAGATAGAGCTTTTCGGTAAAGCACATCATTCTACTGTTTACCGAAAACGGAATGAGGCCTACAAAGAACAAAACACAGTACCTACGGTAAAATATGGTGGAGGTTCAATGATGTTTTGGGGTTGTTTTGCTGCCTCTGGCACTGGGTGCCTTGACTGTGTGCAAGGCATCATGAAATCTGAGGATTACCAAAGGATTTTGGGTCGCACTGTAGGGCCCAGTGTCAGAAAGCTGGGTTTGCGTCCAAGATC
Source organism: Staurois parvus (assembly GCF_062004578.1). Lineage (NCBI taxonomy): Eukaryota > Metazoa > Chordata > Amphibia > Anura > Ranidae > Staurois > Staurois parvus. Next base: position 20,033 of record NW_028321773.1, on the reverse strand, counting down.
CTGGGTCTTCCAGCAGGACAATGACCCCAAACATACGTCAAAAAGCACTCAGAAATGGATGGCAAAGAAGCGCTGGAGAGTTCTGAAGTGGCCAGCAATGAGCCCAGATCTAAATCCCATTGAACACCTGTGGAGAGATCTTAAAATTGCTGTTGGGAAAAGGTGTCCTTCCAATAAGAGAGACCTGGAGCTGTTTGCAAAGGAAGAGTGGTCCAAAATTCCGGGTGAGAGGTGTCAGAAGCTTATTGATGGTTATAGGAAGCGACTGATTTCAGTTATGTTTTCCAAAGGGTGTGCAACCAAATATTAAGTTAAGGGTGCCAATACTTTTGTCCAGCCCATTTTTGGGGTTTTGTGTGACATTATGTCATATTTGCTTTTCTGCCTCTGTTTTATATTTGTTCCAATACATACAAAGGGAATAAACATGTGTATAGCAAAACATGTGTTAATGCAATACCTTTTTTGTGTGAAATACTTGATTTTCAGGAAAAATATCAAGGGTGCCAACAATTTCGGCCATGACTGTATACATTCACATACACAGGGAAGCATTTTTCTTGAGGGTTTTTTTTTTTTTTTTTTTTTTTCACCGCAAAAATGCTTCAAAAGCTGTGCAGTGTGAACGTAGCCTCAGGCAACTTTCACACTGATCCACCCCAAAAACACACAAGCGTTTTTACCACGCTCTTTCAGCACTTTCTAAGCATCTTTTTTTTAAAGGACACGTGACTAAAAAACTGCACCAAAAACGCTTCTCGGAAGTGTTTTCAAGGCGCTTTTTAGGCGTTTTCAATTTGTCAATGGGAAGAGGCATTTTTGGGGCGTTTTTCAGGCGTTTTCCATTGATTTCAGTTGGAAGAGGCATTTTTTGGGTGTTTTTTTACTCCCCAAACATGCCCCGAAAATGCTGAACGCCCCAGTGTGAACACTCGCCTAGATATACATTCACATACACAGAGAAGCATTTTTCTTGAGCTTTTCAGGCGCTTTTTTTTTTTTAATGCAAAATCGCTTCAAAAACTCCTCGGTGTGAAATCCTCCGCACTCGTTACATTGTATCCAGCTTTTGTTACTTTGTGTTGTAAAATCTCTAATGCAGGCCATACGTGGGTCGAATTCCGAACAATTTTTTTGTCCGAAAATCGAAAACGTAGTTCGCTCGGTAGTCCGATGGCGCCATCGATGATGTAGAAAATCGGCCGACCGAGTCATAAAGTTCTCCCCATATAACAGGCGAGACGTCTGTTCCTTCCAGGTCACGGCTCATGGCGCAGATTCTTTTTGGAAAAACAATCGTACAATTTGACCGTCATTGAGTCAAAAATTGGTCGTTTTTCACAAATTTTCCAACATGCCTGATCACCGAAAAGGGGAGGAACCACAAAAATGGTCCGGTGTCATTGCCTCACTAACAGTGAAAATCGTCCGGTGTCATTGCCCCACTAACAGTGAAAATCGTCCGGTGTCATTGCCCCACTAACAGTGAAAATCGTCCGGTGTCATTGCCCCCACTAACAGTGAAAATCGTCCGGTGTCATTGCCCCACTAACAGTGAAAATCGTCCGGTGTCATTGCCCCACTAACAGTGAAAATCGTCCGGTGTCATTGCCCCCACTAACAGTGAAAATCGTCCGGTGTCATTGCCCCCACTAACAGTGAAAATCGTCCGGTGTCATTGCCCCACTAACAGTGAAAATCGTCCGGTGTCATTGCCCCACTAACAGTGAAAATCGTCCGGTGTCATTGCCCCACTAACAGTGAAAATCGTCCGGTGTCATTGCCCCACTAACAGTGAAAATCGTCCGGTGTCATTGCCCCACTAACAGTGAAAATCGTCCGGTGTCATTGCCTCACTAACAGAGCGAAAATCGTCCGGTGTCATTGCCCCACTAACAGTGAAAATCGTCCGGTGTCACTGACCCCACTAACAAAGCGAAAATCGTCCGGTGTCATTGCCTCACTAACAGTGAAAATCGTCCGGTGTCATTGCCCCCACTAACAGTGAAAATCGTCCGGTGTCATTGCCCCCACTAACAGTGAAAATCGTCCGGTGTCATTGCCCCCACTAACAGTGAAAATCGTCCGGTGTCATTGCCCCCACTAACAGTGAAAATCGTCCGGTGTCATTGCCCCCACTAACAGTGAAAATCGTCCGGTGTCATTGCCTCACTAACAGTGAAAATCGTCCGGTGTCATTGCCTCACTAACAGTGAAAATCGTCCGGTGTCATTGCCCCACTAACAGTGAAAATCGTCCGGTGTCATTGCCCCACTAACAGTGAAAATCGTCCGGTGTCATTGCCTCACTAACAGTGAAAATCGTCCGGTGTCATTGCCTCACTAACAGTGAAAATCGTCCGGTGTCATTGCCCCCACTAACAGTGAAAATCGTCCGGTGTCATTGCCCCCACTAACAGTGAAAATCGTCCGGTGTCATTGCCCCACTAACAGTGAAAATCGTCCGGTGTCATTGCCCCACTAACAGTGAAAATCGTCCGGTGTCATTGCCCCCACTAACAGAGCGAATATCGGCCGATTATTCTCATTTTTGGACAAATATCAGTCGAACTTTGACCCATGGATGGCCGGCATAAACCTCCAGAATTCTAGGAAGAAAAATCCATTTGTTACATTGTATCTAATTCGTTTACTTGGTATCTCTGAAGTCTCTACAGATCACATTCTGGATTGGAGGCAGGGAGGATAATTTGTTACATTGTATCTAAATCGGATTCCTTTGTGGCCCAAATCTGGATTCTAGGAGGTGATCTGGATCTGACAGATTTCTAGCGGAGCGGTCGCATCGGTGCGGTTCCGACTGGGTCGGAGCGGTCGCATCGGTGCGGTTCCGACTGGGTCGGAGCGGTCGCATCGGTGCGGTTCCGACTGGGTCGGAGCGCTCGCATCGGTGCGGTTCCGACTGGGTCGGAGCGCTCGCATCGGTGCGGTTCCGACTGGGTCGGAGCGCTCGCATCGGTGCGGTTCCGACTGGGTCGGAGCGCTCGCATCGGTGCGGTTCCGACTGGGTCGGAGCGCTCGCATCGGTGCGGTTCCGACTGGGTCGGAGCGCTCGCATCGGTGCGGTTCCGACTGGGTCGGAGCGCTCGCATCGGTGCGGTTCCGACTGGGTCGGAGCGCTCGCATCGGTGCGGTTCCGACTGGGTCGGAGCGCTCGCATCGGTGCGGTTCCGACTGGGTCGGAGCGCTCGCATCGGTGCGGTTCCGACTGGGTCGGAGCGCTCGCATCGGTGCGGTTCCGACTGGGTCGGAGCGCTCGCATCGGTGCGGTTCCGACTGGGTCGGAGCGCTCGCATCGGTGCGGTTCCGACTGGGTCGGAGCGCTCACATCGGCCGCAATTTCAGGTGCGATTTGGGAATTTTAATTCGTACCTGAAATCAGATCTAATGAATGTGAATGTCGGCGTCTTAACGTGCGATTTGCTGCAGCGCAATTTTAAAAGTCGTTCTTGTATTGCTTTTTCTGCGGTTTGTTGCGCTTTCACATACATAGAATATAATGGAAACCGCGAGAAATCGTTGGGAAATCTTCACAAGTTGCCAAAAATCCTCAGAAAACGCGGCGAAATCGCAAACAAATCGGGCGATTTTAAATTGCAATTTTCTACAGTTTGTTTGCGATTTCACATAAAATGGAAAATGTGAGAAATCGTTGGGAAATCTTCACAAGTTGCCAACAAATCCTTGGAAAACACAGTGAAATCGCAAACTGTGCGATTTTAAATCACATTTTTCTACAGTTTGTTGCGATTTCGTATACATAGGTTATAATGGAAAATGTGAGAAATCGTTGGGAAATCTTCACTAGTTTCAAACAAATCCTCAGGAAACGCGGCAAAATCGCAAACAAAACGGGTGATTTTTAAATCCGTTTTGTGCGTTTTGTTGTGAGTTCACATACATAAAATATGGAAACCGCAAAATCGTTGGGAAATCTTCAATAGCTGCAAACAAATCATCAAACGCGGTGAAATCACAAACCGTGCGACTTTAAATAGCAATTTTCTACAGTTTGTTGCGTTTTCACATAAAATATAATGGAAACTGCGAGAAATCGTTGGGAAATCGTCACTAGTTGCAAAGAAATCCTCTGAAAACGCGGCGAAATCGCCAAAAAAATGGGCAATTTTAAATCGCAGTTTTCTGCGTTTTGTTGTGAGTTCACATACAGAGGTTGTCATGAAAAACACAAGAAATTGTTGGGAAATCTTCAATAGTTGCCAACAAATCATCAGAAAATGCGGTGAAATCACAAACTGTGCGATTTTTAAATTGCAAATTTCTACACTTTGTTGAGATTTCACTTAAAATATAATGGAAACCGCGAGCAATCGTTGGGAAATCTTCACTAGCTGCAAACAAATCCTCAGAAAATGCGGTGAAATCGCAAAAAAAGGGCGATTTTTAAATCGCATCCAGTGTGAAGCAAGCCTGATCCTTGTTCCTTTGTGCCCCTGACGTCATCCCGTATCCTATTCTGGATTATAGGAGGCGCCATTATTATTATTCATGTTCCGTTGTATCCAGTCCTTGTTACTTTGTGTTTTGGAAGTCGCTGTCTCCAGGATTCTAGGAAGTGACTTTCGTGTTCCATTGTTTCCGGTTCTTGTTACATGATTTATCCTGACGATGTGGAGAGGTTTTGGAAATGTTACATTGTTTCCATCCGTGGCTCCTCCAGCGGTTGTTGGCCGCCTGCCATGTATCCGGTGCGATCTTCCAGGATGAGAATCCTTCCATCTGACTTCCTTCGGAGGAATAATCCCGCTTCTAGGATGGGCCTCAGTTGTCGTTGTGGAAGGATCCCGATTGTTACATTGTATCAGCTTTATGTTCCATTGTGTTCCGGTGTCAGTAGAGGATTCTCTGGGGGAAGTTGTAGGAGATCTTGCTGCACCGTCAACCGTTTCGTTGTTGGATTCGGCCAGCTGCAGGAACTACAAGTCCCAGCGCAGTGGGGGATGGATAACGATTCATACTGAGGCACTCCAGATCTTCCATCTAGACCAGGCATGCCAGACTGCAGCCTACATGGGGCCCTTAACCTCCTCACTTGTGGCCCTCAGTCAGCTCAGGAATTTAAATTACACGGTGGGGCATCTCAAACATGTTGCAGCCAATCCGGCCATAGAGACTGGCGCCCTGTGCTTGTCACAGAGGAGAGCGGGTTCCCCCCCCCCTCACAGAGGAGAGCGGGTTCCCCCCCCCTCACAGAGGAGAGCGGGTTCCCCCCCCCTCACAGAGGAGAGCGGGTTCCCCCCCCCTCACAGAGGAGAGCGGGTTCCCCCCCCCTCACAGAGGAGAGCGGGTTCCCCCCCCCCCTCACAGAGGAGAGCGGGTTCCCCCCCCCCTCACAGAGGAGAGCGGGTTCCCCCCCCCCCCTCACAGAGGAGAGCGGGTTCCCCCCCCCCCTCACAGAGGAGAGCGGGTTCCCCCCCCCCCCCCTCACAGAGGAGAGCGGGTTCCCCCCCCCCCCCCCTCACAGAGGAGAGCGGGTTCCCCCCCCCCCTCACAGAGGAGAGCGGGTTCCCCCCCCCCCTCACAGAGGAGAGCGGGTTCCCCCCCCCCCTCACAGAGGAGAGCGGGTTCCCCCCCCCCCTCACAGAGGAGAGCGGGTTCCCCCCCCCCCTCACAGAGGAGAGCGGGTTCCCCCCCCCCCTCACAGAGGAGAGCGGGTTCCCCCCCCCCCTCACAGAGGAGAGCGGGTTCCCCCCCCCCCTCACAGAGGAGAGCGGGTTCCCCCCCCCCCTCACAGAGGAGAGCGGGTTCCCCCCCCCCCTCACAGAGGAGAGCGGGTTCCCCCCCCCCCTCACAGAGGAGAGCGGGTTCCCCCCCCCCCTCACAGAGGAGAGCGGGTTCCCCCCCCCCCTCACAGAGGAGAGCGGGTTCCCCCCCCCCCTCACAGAGGAGAGCGGGTTCCCCCCCCCCTCACAGAGGAGAGCGGGTTCCCCCCCCCCCTCACAGAGGAGAGCGGGTTCCCCCCCCCCCTCACAGAGGAGAGCGGGTTCCCCCCCCCCCTCACAGAGGAGAGCGGGTTCCCCCCCCCCCTCACAGAGGAGAGCGGGTTCCCCCCCCCCCCTCACAGAGGAGAGCGGGTTCCCCCCCCCCCCTCACAGAGGAGAGCGGGTTCCCCCCCCCCCCTCACAGAGGAGAGCGGGTTCCCCCCCCCCCCTCACAGAGGAGAGCGGGTTCCCCCCCCCCCTCACAGAGGAGAGCGGGTTCCCCCCCCCCCCCTCACAGAGGAGAGCGGGTTCCCCCCCCCCCCTCACAGAGGAGAGCGGGTTCCCCCCCCCCCCTCACAGAGGAGAGCGGGTTCCCCCCCCCCCCTCACAGAGGAGAGCGGGTTCCCCCCCCCCCCCCTCACAGAGGAGAGCGGGTTCCCCCCCCCCTCACAGAGGAGAGCGGGTTCCCCCCCCCCCCCCCTCACAGAGGAGAGCGGGTTCCCCCCCCCCCCCCCCTCACAGAGGAGAGCGGGTTCCCCCCCCCCCCCCTCACAGAGGAGAGCGGGTCCCCCCCCCCCACAGATGAGAGCAGGTTCCCCCTGAGCACATGTGACAGACGTGAAAGGGTCTGGAGAAGCCGTGGAGAACGTTCTGCTGCCTGTAACATGGTTCAGCATGACCGTTGTGGTGGTGGGTCAGTGATGGTCTGGGGAGGCATCTCCATGGAGGGACACACAGACCTCTACAGGACAGACAATGGCCCCCTGACTGCCATTAGGTATCGGGATGAGATCCTTGGACCCATTATCAGACCCTACACTGGTGTAGTGGGTCCTGGGTTCCTCCTGGTGCAGTGGGTCCCGGGTTCCTCCTGGTGCGGTGGGTCCCGGGTTCCTCCTGGTGCGGTGGGTCCCGGGTTCCTCCTGGTGCGGTGGGTCCCGGGTTCCTCCTGGTGCGGTGGGTCCCGGGTTCCTCCTGGTGCGGTGGGTCCCGGGTTCCTCCTGGTGCGGTGGGTCCCGGGTTCCTCCTGGTGCGGTGGGTCCCGGGTTCCTCCTGGTGCGGTGGGTCCCGGGTTCCTCCTGGTGCGGTGGGTCCCGGGTTCCTCCTGGTGCGGTGGGTCCCGGGTTCCTCCTGGTGCGGTGGGTCCCGGGTTCCTCCTGGTGCGGTGGGTCCCGGGTTCCTCCTGGTGCGGTGGGTCCCGGGTTCCTCCTGGTGCGGTGGGTCCCGGGTTCCTCCTGGTGCGGTGGGTCCCGGGTTCCTCCTGGTGCGGTGGGTCCCGGGTTCCTCCTGGTGCGGTGGGTCCCGGGTTCCTCCTGGCGCGGTGGGTTCCTCCTGGCGCGGTGGGTTCCTTTTTGGCGCGGTGGGTCCTGGGTTCCTCTTGGCGCGGTGGGTTCCTCTTGGCGCGGTGGGTTCCTCTTGGCGCGGTGGGTTCCTCTTGGCGCGGTGGGTCCCGGGTTCCTCTTGGCGCGGTGGGTTCCTCCTGGCGCGGTGGGTCCCGGGTTCCTCCTGGTGCAGACAATGCTCGGCCTCATGGGGGGAGAGTATGCAGACAGTTCCTGGAGGATGAAGGAATTGATACCATTGAATGGCCCCCACGCTCACCTGACCTAAATCCAATAGAACCCCTCTGGGATGTTATGTTTTGGTCCATCCGATGCCACCAGGTTCCACCTCAGACTGTCCAGGAGCTCAGTGACACCCTGGTCCAGATCTGGGAGGAAATCCCCCAGGACACCATCCGTGGTCTCATTAGGACCCTCCCCCGACGTTGTCAGGCATGCATACAAGCACGTGGGGGCCACACAGACTACTGAGGACCATTCTGAGTTCCTGCAATGACATTTCACCAACATGGACTCGCCTGCTGCATCATTTCTTCACTTTGATCTTCGGGGTGTCTGTGAATTCAGTCCTCTGTAGGTCGATCATTTCCATCCAACGATGGGGAATCCTTACATTCCTCACCCATCCCCCATCCATGTCAGTATAGAGATCCAGCAGGAGATTCCCCCCCATTGGGGTCTGATGGGTTTTCAGAGTCTTCCTCTCATTTTTTGGAGCCGTGTATATGTATGTAATTTATATATATTTATTAATTTTCTTTTTCATTTCTTTTTTTTATGTTGATACATTTTATAAATCTAATTTATAAAATGTATCAACATAAAAATTATATATTTAAAAAATAAATAAATAATAATAATAATGTGTATATATATTTTTTAATATTATTTATTAGTGTTTTTTTTAATATATAATTTTTATGTTGATACATTTTATAAATTAGATTTATAAAATGTATCAACAAAAAAAAAAGAAATGAAAGAAAATTAACAAATACATACATAACATTTTTTATATATATTTATTAATTTTCTTTTTCATTTCTTTTTTTACGTTTGATACATTTTTACTCAATTGGGCGAAACACAAAATTCCCAGATCTCCACTTCCTCTCCATCAAGTTCCCGCATTTATTTTATTTTCCTTGGAAATGGTTGCTGCGCTCTCCATACACTCTACAATCTGATTGTACAATCTCCTTTATCTCTGCAGTCGGAGATCCGGCCTGATTGGATATTACTGGAATGAATGATTTAGGTTTGTCCGGCTATGACGCCGTGTTGGTGAAATCTGAGGCGCGGTTCTGCGCATTTCCGCGTGTCGGGCAGCCCGTTCGTTTCAATGGCTGCGAGAAACTTTTAAGAGGTCCCTGACCCTTTGGGCGTAATTGTGCCGAAACGCATGGTGCACGGGGCGCAAATTCCCGGATGCGAGGGAAGGCCAGTTAAGAATTAAAAGCACCGCATGACATCTGCAGAAGGGCGACGCGTTTCTATGCGTTGCGGGAAATTGGCGGTTTTTGCGCACGTTCTCACAACCTAGCCTAAAGGTGATTGTATGATGTGTGGGGGCAGATTTAGGCGGGAGAGGAGATTGGCAACCGCAGTCCACACTACAATAGCTCTGACATATACCGCAGCGCTGTGCAGGGATCACTGAGCCAGTCCCATCAGTCTCTGTACAGAGGAGCTTACACTCTAATGTCCCCTCCCCCACAGTCACATCAGTCTCTGTACAGAGGAGCTTACACTCTAATGTCCCCTCCCCCACAGTCACATCAGTCTCTGTACAGAGGAGCTTACACTCTAATGTCCCCTCCCCCACAGTCACATCAGTCTCTGTACAGAGGAGCTTACACTCTAATGTCCCCTCCCCCACAGTCACATCAGTCTCTGTACAGAGGAGCTTACACTCTAATGTCCCCTCCCCCGCAGTCACATCAGTCTCTGTACAGAGGAGCTTACACTCTAATGTCCCCTCCCCCGCAGTCACATCAGTCTCTGTACAGAGGAGCTTACACTCTAATGTCCCCTCCCCCACAGTCCCATCAGTCTCTGTACAGAGGAGCTTACGCTCTAATGTCCCCTCCCCCGCAGTCACATCAGTCTCTGTACAGAGGAGCTTACGCTCTAATGTCCCCTCCCCCGCAGTCACATCAGTCTCTGTACAGAGGAGCTTACACTCTAATGTCCCCTCCCCCACAGTCACATCAGTCTCTGTACAGAGGAGCTTACACTCTAATGTCCCCTCCCCCACAGTCACATCAGTCTCTGCACCAGAGGAGCTTACACTCTAATGTCCCCTCCCCCACAGTCCCATCAATCTCTGTACCAGAGGAGCTTACACTCTAATGTCCCCTCCCCCCACAGTCCCATCAGTCTCTGTACCAGAGGAGCTTACACTCTAATGTCCCCTCCCCCACAGTCACATCAGTCTCTGTACAGAGGAGCTTACGCTCTAATGTCCCCTCCCCCACAGTCCCATCAATCTCTGTACCAGAGGAGCTTACACTCTAATGTCCCCTCCCCCACAGTCCCATCAGTCTCTGTACAGAGGAGCTGACACTCTAATGTCCCCTCCCCCACAGTCCCATCAATCTCTATACCAGAGGAGCTTACACTCTAATGTCCCCTCCCCCGCAGTCCCATCAGTCTCTGTACCAGAGGAGCTGACGCTCTAACCTCTGTGTCGGGATGACACCATGGCAGACGGCGGTGGGGCTGGGACTTGTATGAACTCGTCTGTCTGACTATGGATGGTTCCCGCGGCGGTGAAGAGCGGCGCTGAGTGATGTCATCGGGGGAATCTCTTTGATTGCTCGGCTCAGCCAGAACAAAGGAGCCGACAGACTCGTGGAGGAGGTATGGGAGGAGCCCTAACCCTTCCCTCTCCGGGGATTGGCCGGCTGCAATGTCTGCGTTTATTATGGCGCCAGGATCTCATAGAAGCTTTGACTTGGAAATCTGCCTTCAAACAATCCCTGGTTATCCCGCCATGGAGGTTCCGGCACTTCCTGTTATAGGGTGACAACGCTCTGCTTCTGCCCCTCACACACCAGCTTGTTTCAGAGTTATTTATTCTGGTGTGATCACATAGGAAAGCACGGGGGCCACACGGGGGCCACACGGGGGCCACACGGGGGCCACAGAGGGACCACAAGGGGACCACACGGGGACCACAAGGAGACCACACGGAGACCCTTCCTCAAAAATATGTTAAATTATTTAAAGACATTGTTTGCTCTGTGAAATTAATAATAATAATAATAATATTAATATATATTTTTTTATTTTATGGTATTTTATACCATTTTATTTTATGGTTTTATGTTATTTTGTGTCATTTTATAATCTTTTATTTTATGTTCTATTTTTGGAGTCATTTTACGTTATTTTATTTTGTTGTTTTTCTTATTTTATCTCAATTTATTTTATGGTATTTTGTGTCATCTTGTTGTTTTCTGTTTATTTTATCTTCATTTTATTTATTTTATGATTTTTTTTATTTTGTTTTATCTTGTGTAATTTTATTTTCTGTTTTTCTTTTATCTTTAATTTATTTTATCTTATGTTATTTTATGTTATTTTTTTATTATGTTTATGTTTTATGTAATTTTTGTTCTTTTCTTATTTTATCTTTATCTTTGTTTTTATGTTTTTGTTTTATTTTTGTTTTTGTAATTTTTCTTTTATTTTCCTTTTTTGTGGTAGTTTTTATTTTTTGTTTTTATGCCATTTTATTTGATACAATTCCTGCGAATCGTCGTATTGATGAGGGTAGATGCGTTCCGAAAAGATCCTGATGGCAGGTCGTTACTGATTTTGCGTGCTCCACATCCCCGCCGTCTTGCACCGTGTAATTGGTTCTGAGATGGAAGTGCGGCGCTATGAGCGATCCATTTATTCCACGACCGTACGGGAAATCCAACGCGTTTTGGGCCAAAACCCCGCCCCCTTCATCGGGGCTTCGGAATAGGAAGCAAAGTCCCCGGACCGGATGGAGGATACAATGGTGTTTACCCGACTGTGTGCCAGCGGCTGATCCCCGTGTGCCACGTGACGCGCATCCTCTGAACCCCGTGTGCCACGTGACGCGCATCCTCTGATCCCCGTGTGCCACGTGACGCGCATCCTCTGATCCCCGTGTGCCACGTGACACGCATCCTCTGATCCCCGTGTGCCACGTGACGCGCATCCTCTGATCCCCGTGTGCCACGTGACGCGCATCCTCTGATCCCCGTGTGCCACGTGACGCGCATCCTCTGATCCCCGTGTGCCACGTGACGCGCATCCTCTGATCCCCGTGTGCCACGTGACGCGCATCCTCTGATCCCCGTGACGCGCATCCTCTGATCCCCGTGACGCGCACCCTCTGATCCCCGTGTGCCACGTGACGCGCACCCTCTGATCCCCGTGTGCCACGTGACGCGCACCCTCTGATCCCCGTGTGCCACGTGACGCGCACCCTCTGATCCCCGTGTGCCACGTGACGCGCACCCTCTGATCCCCGTGTGCCACGTGACGCGCACCCTCTGATCCCCGTGTGCCACGTGACGCGCACCCTCTGATCCCCGTGTGCCACGTGACGCGCACCCTCTGATCCCCGTGTGCCACGTGACGCGCACCCTCTGATCCCCGTGTGCCACGTGACGCATTCTCTGACACCCAGCAATGTCATGTGTAGCAGCTCACCAGTCCTTGGTCAGGCTCGGTTCATACATTGTACATGTTGGGGAACACGCTCAAAATCTTACGCCGTCCTGACCTGCACAGGGAAGCAGTGCTCTGTAGCGGAGGCATCGGGGACATCCATTTTCTTTGGCACCCCCATGCATGTTAATGAGTAGCATTGTTGCCACACATTGTCCCTACATGCCACACGCAGACGTCATCGCGCCTGTATGGTGTGAGCCTAGCCTAAGATGGTGGCTGCCTTTTTGTTTTTTGTTTTTTTTCTTTTTTTTTTTTTTCTGGTGATCCTGCCAGTAACACGTATCCTGTCCTAGGGTCCCAACCAGGGGCGGACTGACAACTCATGGGGCCCCCCGGGCAATAGGGGATCATGGGGCCCCTGTGTCCTTGCCCAAACTCAAAAAAGCCTATGAAAAAGGTACCAGGGGCATCTCATGGGGCCCCCTACTGACCCCGGGCCCTCGGGCGTCGCCAGAGTTTCCAAATGGTCCATCCGCCCCTGGTCCCAACACGTGGCAGCACATTTCGGCATGCAATTTTTGTATTCCCAACATGAATGGGCTGCCCTGCACGCAACACACGGACGTCATCACGCCTGTACGGTGTGAGCCTAGCCTAAGATGGTAGTGGACGCCTCCATTTTTCTTTTTCCCTGGTGATCCTGCCAGTAACGCGTATCTGGATTTATGAGAAACCGAGAGAAGAACCCCCTGACTTTTTTTTGGTTCCCAAAAACGCACCTTGAGTTGCATTAGCGCGCGTTCTGTCTTGCGCCGGCACGTGTTGTGTTAGGGCGGTCATTTTCAAAATGAAGGGGCTACCAAAGCACCCCCCCAAACAGGCTAAAAAAAATTCAATGCACCAGAATGCACTACGCTTGGTACAGCAGGGACCGAGCATGCGCGTGCGTGGTGTTTTTTTTTTTTTTTTTTGCGTGTTTTGAGCACGTTTGGCAACCCATTCATTTCAGTGTACGCAAGAAACGTGGAAAGGACGCTCCCGACTCGGGAACCCGTGAGCTTTTGCGCATATTCCTGCCACACGTAGACGTAGCCTTAAGGCCCCATTCACGTCATCGCGTTCCCACTATGCTATTGCGATTTTCACGGGTTTTTCCGGCTGACACCAAGCATGGGGCGCTGTGCCTCCGGCTGACACCAAGCGATGGGGCGCTGCGCCTCCGGCTGACACCAAGCGATGGGGCGCTGCGCCTCCGGCTGACACCAAGCGATGGGGCGCTGCGCCTCCGGCTGACACCAAGCGATGGGGCGCTGCGCCTCCGGCTGACACCAAGCGATGGGGCGCTGTGCCTCCGGCTGACACCAAGCGATGGGGCGCTGTGCCTCCGGCTGACACCAAGCATGGGGCGCTATGCCTCCGGCTGACACCAAGCATGGGGCGCTATGCCTCCGGCTGACACCAAGGGGGTGGTGAAGGGAGGGAGAGTTGGTAGAGATCCTCCGGTAGATCGGCCGGTACCCTTCGCCATGTCTCTTCGATTGGTTTTCCCCTCTGTAGGCCGTCTATCGGCACGCACGGCGGTGATTTCGCGGGGTTGGCGCCTCTCCATGGCGGGGAATAGCGCCGCTCTGCGCTCTGGGAATCGCGTGTTCGGATCTCTCTAATTAGCACATTATTAGTTCACTGACCCTGGAAGGCGGCCAGACTCCCTCCTGCAGACGAAGAGGAACTTTGGTCCCTAATTGGACAGACGGCTCTTCCAACCAGGGGAGACTTTGGCGACGTTCATCTTGCTGACGGATTTCCCACAATCAGAAAACGCTTCACTCCATTCATGCTGCAATAATTATATGGATGAGAACGTGTGTGAGGGGGAAAAAAGTTCCAGCAAAAATATGAGTGGGGGGTGGTAAAACACCAATGATGGAGCACTATTCCACTGACACCAATGATGGGGCACTATTCCTCCCACTGACACCAATGATGGGACGCCGTTCCTCCCACTGACACCCATGATGGGGCGCCGTTCCTCCCACTGACACCCATGATGGGGCGCCGTTCCTCCCACTGACACCCATGATGGGGCGCCGTTCCTCCCACTGACACCCATGATGGGGCGCCGTTCCTCCCACTGACACCCATGATGGGGCGCCGTTCCCCCCCCCCCCCACTGACACCCATGATGGGGCGCCGTTCCCCCCCCCCCCCCCACTGACACCCATGATGGGGCGCCGTCCCCCCCCCCCCCACTGACACCCATGATGGGGCGCCGTCCCCCCCCCCCCCCACTGACACCCATGATGGGGCGCCGTCCCCCCCCCCCCCACTGACACCCATGATGGGGCGCCGTTCCCCCCCCCCCCACTGACACCCATGATGGGGCGCCGTTCCCCCCCCCCCCACTGACACCCATGATGGGGCGCCGTTCCCCCCCCCCCCACTGACACCCATGATGGGGCGCCGTTCCTCCCCCCCCCCACTGACACCCATGATGGGGCGCCGTTCCTCCCCCCCCACTGACACCCATGATGGGGCGCCGTTCCTCCCCCCCCCACTGACACCCATGATGGGGCGCCGTTCCTCCCCCCCCCCACTGACACCCATGATGGGGCGCCGTTCCTCCCCCCCCCCCACTGACACCCATGATGGGGCGCCGTTCCTCCCCCCCCCCCCCCCCTGACACCAATGATGGGGCGCCGTTCCCCCCCCCCCCCACTGACACCAATGATGGGGCGCCGTTCCCCCCCCCCCCCCTGACACCAATGATGGGGCGCCGTCCCCCCCCCCCCCCCTGACACCAATGATGGGGCGCCGTTCCCCCCCACTGACACCAATGATGGGGCGCCGTTCCCCCCCCCCCCCCGACACCAATGATGGGGCGCCGTTCCCCCCCCCCCCCACTGACACCAATGATGGGGCGCCGTTCCCCCCCCCCCCACTGACACCAATGATGGGGCGCCGTTCCCCCCCCCCACTGACACCAATGATGGGGCGCCGTTCCCCCCCCCCCCCCCCACTGACACCAATGATGGGGCGCCGTTCCCCCCCCCCCCCCACTGACACCAGTGATGGGGCGCCGTTCCCCCCCCCCCCCCACTGACACCAATGATGGGGCGCCGTTCCCCCCCCCCCCCACTGACACCAATGATGGGGCGCCGTTCCCCCCCCCCCACTGACACCAATGATGGGGCGCCGTTCCCCGGTGACAACGTTGACATCTGCTAACTTCTAAACTGCGATAAAGTCTACTTTTTTCTTCCGTATTGTAGATGACGGCGTGGAAGATGAGCGGTTCGCTTCCATTGGTGGAGCACTGAAGCCGCCTAGCCATTGGCTCACCCATTTCGTTTTCTAGATGCCATTGGGCATCAAAGTAGCCGCCCAATCAGCTCCTGAAAATGGCGCCTTCCCATGGCGGTTTGTAGATCGCCAACCTCCAGACATTTGCTGTACATTGTGGGGGGTGGGGGGGGGAGCCGGTGCTTTAAATGGGCCGTGACACCAGAAGGAGCTGCACTGTGATTGGCTGCACTGCGCTGATGTCCTGCCAGCTACTGAACGTCATCCGTTGACCCGAAAACTGTGACAGTCCTGGGGGGGAGGGGGGGGGCGCCAAAAGAAGCGCCCCCCAGAGAACGCGATGCATATATGCGCATTGCTGTCACAAGCGGCTAAAACCGGATCCAAGATTTTGATTGACGCTTTGGGCGCGTTAATGTCAACTTTTGTCGTTTGCGGTGCGTTTAACGTGCGCCATGACATGCGTTGATGCGAGTTGCGTAGCGGTAGCACGTTCATTAGGAACAGACTGCCAATGGATGACATGTAACAATGCAGCGCACCACAACGCAAGGTGCTGCTGTACGAAGCGCTGGGGCGCCATTCGCAATGAATGTTTCCACAACGCATGCGTGTTGCGTGTTTTAGGAAGTGTGAATGAGCCCCAAATCTGCGGCTTGCTGTAAAAAAGAAAAAACTCTGCTGATCCTGCCTTTCCTTTTTTTTTTTTTTTTTTTTTTTTTTTTTTTTTTTATAGGGTGACAACCGTCTCCCGTTGTGTTCCTGTGTTGTCACATGCCCCCTGGTGGGGACCACAAGTGACCACGGTGACGCACATTGCGCAGACATGGTCCACGGTTGTCACTTTGAGGCTGACACCATGTAAAGGAATCACCCGGACAGACGTCGCTCTATGGGACGCATCTCTTGCTGACTTGGATTGCAGACAGACCTCCCGCCCTAGTGGGGGAGCCAGGGGCGGACTGACAACTCATGGGGCCCCATGGGGCAATAGGGGATCATGGGGCCTTTGCGTCCTAGCCCACACCCAAAAAAAGCCTATGAAAGGTACTAGGGGCATCTCATGGGGCCCCCAGGCAATAGGGGATCATGGGGCCCCTGTGTCCTTGCCCAAACTCAAAAAAGCCTATGATAAGGTACCAGGGGCATCTCACGGGGCCCCCTACTGACTCCAGGCCCTCGGGCAGTGCCCGAGTTTCCAAATGGTCAGTCCGCCCCGGGGGGGGGCTATTTCAAGTGTTCCTGATGGGACCAGTGTGAGCGAAACCGGTACAAAGCAATGACGTGATGGCGGGTAACCTCGTGATGCCCATGTAACAGCGGCGCAGTAGGCGGGCTCTAATGCCCACACGCTGCACATGTGCGTCCATGGATGGAGGAGCCTTCTGTGCTCCCTGTCCACTGACTGAGCTCTCGTAGACAGCTCTTGGCCTCCTATAACCCGCAGCTTCACACCTTTTTGCAGAAACGCGGTACAGTCCATTTAACGTGGGACACGATCGCATCTCTGCGTTTTCCCCCGTTGCGTTTTTTCGGAAAGGGCCGGCCCGGGTTCACACTTGTGCGGTATATCGCATGTGATACGCGCAGGAACCGCAGCGCCTTCCCGTGCAAATAGCACACGAAGTCTGTGCGGTGCGATTGGAGCCATATATTTTGTATGGCTCAAATCGCATTGCATCCGCACCAAAAGAGGCGCAGGACCCTTCATTTGAATCGAATCGCATTGGTACTCACACCCATGCGATCCGATTCTGCGCATCGCGGTCTGATTTCGGGTAGGTGTCAACTTAAACATGCACACCCGCAGCGGTTTACACGGACGGGGTGCGATCCTGATGCAGTGCGTGATTCGCACAGAAACCGCATCAGTGTGAACCCGGGATCGGGACTTTTTTGAACGCAAAAAGTTGCTTTTTTTTTTTTTTTTGGTTCTATAGAGTTCAATGGAAACGCTGCAGAAAAGCATGTATTGCGTTTTTGGTGCATTTTGCATTTTAAATCTGCCTAGCAACAAGAAAAATTTTTAAAACTGAAAAAAAAAAAACGCAATGCAGAAGCGGGTCGAACGCAGCCCGCATAGGTGCGAACGTAACCTTTAGAGGGGCTAGTGGGAGTGGCTTGTGATTGTGTGACCACTTCCAGGGGCGGACTGACAACTCATGGGGCCCCCAGGCAATAGGGGATCATGGGGCCCCTGTGTCTTCACCCCACACTCAAACCACACCCGAAAAAAGCCTACGAAAGGTACCAGGGGGCATCTCATGGGTCCCCCTACTGACCCCGGGGCCTCGGGCAGCACCCAGGTTTCCGAATGGTCAATCCGCCCCTGACCACTTCGACAGCCAATTGCGGTGGCCAAGTGATCGGCCTGTCCTCCCCACCCCCTCAACCCCCGCCTCCCCCGGGTGTAATGACCCTGGTGGGAAGGGCTTAATCAGAAAAAAGTGCAGCGTTTTTGTTTGCGATACACGGGGCCCAATACAATATTGGAGAGGAAAAAAAAAATGTTGCAAAACAGGAAAAAAAAGTTGTAAATTGCGACAAATTCTCTATTAAGTTGCAGTAACTATAATATAAAAGGACAGGTTCACACGGCTGACATCCCCATTGTCATGCGATTTTTTTTTTTTTTTTTTTTTTTTTTTTTTTTTTTTTTCCCGCAGTGCGACTTTTATTCCACATTAAAGTCCTATAGGACTCAAACCTCTTTAAACGTCGCTGTGACTTGAGTGGCCTTGAATGGGACGGCCGCAATTGAAATGAATGTGTTCTTCGCTTGTCATGACATTCTACATCGCAAGTCGCACCAGTGAGAACCGGGCTCACACCTTGTGTAGGCGTTGGGAATGTGCGCAAAATCGCACACTTTCCCCGCAGAAACGCGCTGGCCTTTAGCAGAAGCGCAGTGGTGCCCTTAGGCTAGGTTGACACCTCTGCGGGACCCACACCTCTTCCCGTGAAAAGTGAAATGCAGGGGAGGTGCTGTTCATCCTAATGGCAGCACTGGAAATTGCAACCGCGCTTTACTTGCAGTTCCCGTGCGGACTGCGATTCCAAAAATAGTACAGGGACCTTTTTTTTTCTCCCTGCATTTTGGGAGGCACGCCAGCCCAATCAGATGAATGGATTGAGGGGCCTACGCAAACCTTGTGAACCTCGCCTTCACTGGAGCACCACGCAGAAACGCGCTGGCCTTTAGCAGAAGCACAGTGGTGCCCTTGGGCTAGGTTCACACCTGTGCGGGTGGTTGCCCCTGCGGGACCAACACCCTCTTCCCGTGAAAAGTGAAACGCAAGGGAGGTTCTGTTAATCCTAATGGCAGCACTGGAAATTGCAACCGCGCTGTACTTGCAGTTCCCGTGCGGACTGCGATTCAATTAATAGTGCAGGGACCTTTTTTTCCCCCTGCATTTTGGGAGGCATGGCAGCCCAATCAGATGAATGGATTGCTGGGCCTGCGCAAACCTTGTGAACCTTGCCTTCACTGGAGCACCATGCGTTCCGGTGTGGCGCGGTTTGTTTTTTTTCTCTTCGTTTCTTGCACATGGGGCAACCCATTGAAATGAATGGGCATCCTTCCATGCGATCGCTCGCTCCTGTGTGACGTGAACCTTGCCTAAGAAGCCCTGCGCTACCTGCTGTTTGGCGCTTATTCTGGCGCCCAAAATATATATACAATTTTTTGCAATGATGTGACGCAGAAATTGTGACATCCTTGTGACACGTTACAAATGGCTTTTTTTTTTTTTTTTTTCCCCCTCCAATTTCTGATGTGCACGTCACGTGACGCATTAACAATGCGATTCGCCATTTATTAGAATGAATGACACCATGCGCACTATTTAATGGCGCACCGCTGATCGATGGGCCCCGCCATGTACAGAACAGACTCCATGTTATGCAGTTGGGGTTCACATTGACTTTTTAAACCCGTTCCTTTTTTTTTTTTTTTTTTTTCCTCCTCCCCCCCCCCCCCCCCCCCCAATTTCTGATGTGCATGTCACGTGACGCAGGAACAATGCGATTCGCCATTTATTTGTATAAATGACACCTCGCTCACTATTTAATGGCGCACCGCCGATGGATTGGGCCCCGCTGTGTACAGAACAGACTTTGTTATGCAGTTTGGGTTCACATTGACTCTTTAAACCCGTTCCTTTTTTTTCCTTCCCCCCCCCCCCAAATTCTGATATGCACGTCACGTGACGCAGGAACAATGCGATTTGCCATTTATTAAAATAAATGACACCACGCTCACTAATGGTGCACCACCTATCGATGGGCCCCGCCGTCTACAGAACAGACTTCGTTATGCAGTTGGGGTTCACATCGACTCTTTTAAACCCGTTCCTTTTTTTTTCCTCCCCCCCAAATTCTGATATGCACGTCACGTGACGCAGGAACAATGCGATTCGCCATTTATTCGTATAAATGACACCTCGCTCACTAATGGCGCACCACCTATCGATGGGCCCCGCCGTCTACAGAACAGACTTCGTTATGCAGTTGGGGTTCAAATTGACTCTTTTAAACCCGTTCTCTTTTTTTTTTTTCTTTTCTTTCTCCCCAATGAATGGAGTTTAATGTAGTCGCCGCGACGCGTCCAAATTTAGGTTCCTCTCCAGCTCCGTCCTTCGCCGTGATTCCGGCCGTCCAGGAACGGCACACTGGCGCTGTGTTCCGAGTCTTCAAGGAAAGTTTGTGGAATTTCCCTTGAAATCAGTTTGGTAAATAGGTGCAGGGGGCTGCGGGTAGAGCTGCAGGCGAGATGC
>NW_028321772.1:0-67504 GCF_062004578.1 Staurois parvus | reverse complement strand
CGGACGTCCTGGCAGAGATTCTGCGAGTACCATTGGACGTCCTGGCAGAGATTCTGCGAGTACCATTGGACGTCCTGGCAGAGATTCTGCGAGTACCATTGGACGTCCTGGCAGAGATTCTGCGAGTACCATTGGACGTCCTGGCAGAGATTCTGCGAGTACCATTGGACGTCCTGGCAGAGATTCTGCGAGTACCATTGGACGTCCTGGCAGAGATTCTGCGAGTACCATTGGACGTCCTGGCAGAGATTCTGCGAGTACCATTGGACGTCCTGGCAGAGATTCTGCGAGTACCATTGGACGTCCTGGCAGAGATTCTGCGAGTACCATTGGAAGTCCTGGCAGAGATTCTGCGAGTACCATTGGAAGTCCTGGCAGAGATTCTGCGAGTACCATTGGAAGTCCTGGCAGAGATTCTGCGAGTACCATTGGAAGTCCTGGCAGAGATTCTGCGAGTACCATTGGAAGTCCTGGCAGAGACTCTGCGAGTACCATTGGAAGTCTTGTCAGGGAGTCAGAGTTCTGGAAGACCTGGCCGGGATTCTTACAGTACTGTAACTGGAGTGTGTTTATGGAAACATTGTGCCGAACCCTTCCATGTAACTCCAAATGAGAAAATACTTTTTACCTTTTGCTTAGCTTGAGGTGTATTGTAAGGAAATCATGCACAGATATACAGACATCAGCACCTTGACTCATTTTGCACCCCGTGTGTAACTGTGAGGACCCTATGATAGAGAATTCGTCAGGTTGAAACGCGTCGGAGTTCATGTAGCATGACAGGCATATTCCTCATGGTGGTTGTACTGAATATAGTATGGACCAACTATTCTGTTTGTGCTCTTATGTACGTCGTTGTTACATATTTTGTAATAAACTTCTTAATTTTTATATATTTATCTCTGTTTATATTGCTTTCTCTGGTGGCCAGTAATATCCCCTTGTTTTGGTCGTATTCTTTATTCACTTCAATTATAGTGTCATCAACATACAGGAAGAGAAGGAATAATGTAAATGGAATAGTGTGTGTGTTCAATATCACTTTAATCGTTTTGTTTTCTTCCAGGGGATCGAATCATGGCAACTGCAGGCTCCGGACAGACCAACGATGGTCAGAAATTACACCTGAATCTCAAAGGTAAGCCTGCAGATATACAAGGAATGATGGGAGTTTTCTTCAGCTCGCCAGTCGGGTTTGGAGAAAACCGAAATGGGCGTCTAATTTCTCACTTCGTCTCTGACACTGATCAGCCAAATTATGGGGTCACCAGATTATAGGGTGAGGGCAAATCTTCCATGGGGGACACCTGTTCCAGTAACAACTCATTTCCCCGCCTTGGCTGATCTCCCTTTTACTTCCTTCTTTGTCTCCTGTGTGTGTCGTACGCAGCAAGAAAACAACCTGAAAAGTGAAAGGTTTTAATCTTTTCCTACTCTATCCAAAACTGAAAACAAAAAGTTTGGTTATTCAGTACATACATTGGGCAAGCGACTTCCTGTGTTCGATAAGCAGCAGGGCAGCCACTGGGTGGCTTGGGTGGAAGGGTGGGTGGAAGGAAGGGAAGGGTTGGTGGAAGGGAGGGGTGGAAGGAAGGGAGGGACAGAGGAGGGGAGACTGGAAGGAATCGAGGGGTAGAAGGAGGGGTGGGAGGAAGGAAGGCAGGGGTGGAAACGAGGGAGGGGTGGAAGCGAGGGAGGGGTGGAAGGGAGGGGTGGCTGGAAGGAAGCGAGGGACGGAAGGAGAGGTGGGTGGAAGGGAGGGGTGAGTGGAAGGAAGGGAGGTCAGACTCGCATGCTCAGTCAGCAGCATCAGAGCTGTCGGCTGCTCGGTGTACAATTTTCCGCCCACACATCTCCTTCTCAGAAGATGTGTGGACTGGAGTGTGGGTGGGCACAGTGGGAGGCAGAACAGATCCAGCCTCTCTACCCTCTTCTCCTATTGGTGTGGAGGATGGGGGGAGGGGCTGGGCACTTAGGAGCACACAGCGGGAGGCCAGGAAAGATATGGAACAATCGGGTGTGATTGGTGCAGTGGTGGGGGCAGTGACAAGCAGCGATCTCCTGTATGTCTTTCAATGAAGCAGCTGAAAGCCACTTCTCTTCTTCTCCCTCCCGCGGCTTTCAGCTGCTTCATTGAAAGCCATACAGGAGATCGGTCCTTGTAACTACCCCCACTGACGCCCCTCCCACACACTCCTAGTCCTGGTGCTGCTCGCCCCAACCTTATTTCCACTCGCCCAATGCGAGCGGGCAAGTGGAAATTTTGAGGGCAGCTTAAAATGTTACTAAATCCAGGACCCTACCTTCCCTATATCTGGTCTCCAACAGTACACAGAACATGGAAATGCAATTATTTTAGTAAATCTAAACTACTAGATACCTTTTCTCATCAGCAGTATAGAGCAGTCTTGTAACTTCTATCAGTGTCCAACCAAGCACTGGTAAAGATGTTAGGGGGAGTTTTCATTCTCCCCTGATTGTCCTATGGGGCTACATAACCCCTTACCCGCTGTCCGGAAGATGCTAATTGGCCCTGTGCTGATCACATACACCCTCCCAAAGAAAAAAAAAACTCTTTAGCCATACACACTAAACTGAGCATGTGCAGAGTGACTTCTAGAGCTCAGTCTTATTGACAGATGGATTGGGGACAGTAGAAGAGGGAGAGGATCAGAGAAGACAGGCTCAAATATCCCTTTTACACACTGTGGAGGATTAACCCCTTACAGTGCATCCAGAAAGTATTCACAGCGCTTAACTTTTGCCACATTTTGTTATGTTACAGTCTTATTCCGAAATGGATTCAATTAATTTTTTTTCCTTCAACATTCTACAAACAATTCCCCATAAAGATGACGTGAAAGAAGTTCGTTTTGAAATCTTTGCAATTTATTAAATATAAAAAAAGAAAAAAAAAAAA
Organism: Staurois parvus; assembly: GCF_062004578.1. Classification (NCBI taxonomy): domain Eukaryota; kingdom Metazoa; phylum Chordata; class Amphibia; order Anura; family Ranidae; genus Staurois; species Staurois parvus. The sequence continues at coordinate 64,584 of NW_028321772.1, read as the reverse complement.
AACATGTACATACTCATGTATTCCCAGCCTTTGCCATGACACTCAAAATTGAGCTCTGGTGCATCCTGTTCCCACTGTTCATCCTTGAGATGTTCCCACAACTTGATTGGAGCCCACCTGTGGGACATTCAGTTGGTTGGAGCTCACCTGTGGGGACATTCAGTTGGTTGGAGCCCACCTGTGGGACATTCAGTTGGTTGGAGCTCACCTGTGAGGACATTCAGTTGGTTGGAGCCCACCTGTGGGACATTCAGTTGGTTGGAGCCCACCTGTGGGGACATTCAGTTGGTTGGAGCCCACCTGTGGGGACATTCAGTTGGTTGGAGTCCACCTGTGGGGACATTCAGTTGGTTGGAGCCCACCTGTGGGACATTCAGTTGGTTGGAGCCCACCTGTGGGACATTCAGTGGATTGGAGTCCACCTGTGGGGACATTCAGTGGATTGGAGTCCACCTTTGGGGACATTCAGTGGATTGGAGTCCACCTTTGGGGACATTCAGTGGGATTGGAGTCCACCTGTGGGGACATTCAGTGGATTGGAGTCCACCTGTGGGGACATTCAGTGGATTGGAGTCCACCTGTGGGGACATTCAGTGGATTGGAGTCCACCTGTGGGACATTCAGTGGATTGGAGTCCACCTGTGGGGACATTCAGTGGATTGGAGTCCACCTGTGGGGACATTCAGTTGATTGGACATGATTAGGAAAGGCATAAACCTGTCTATAGAAGGTCCCACAGGTAACAGTGCATGTCAGAGCACAAACCAAGCCATGAAGTCCAAGGAATTGTCCATAGACCTCCGAGACAGGATTGTATGAAGGTACAGATCTGGGGGAGGGTACAGAAACATTTCTGCAGCATTGAAGGTCCCAATGAGCACAGTGGCCTCCATCATTTGTAAATGGAAGACGTTTGGAACCACCAGGAATCTTCCTAGAGCGGGCCACCCGGCCAAAATGAGCGATCGAGGGAGAAGGGCCTTAGCCAAGGAGGTAACCAAGCACCAGATGGTCACTCTGAAAGAGCTCCAGCATTCCTCTGTGGAGAGAGGAGAACCTTCCAGAAGAACAACATTCTCTGTAGCACTCCACCAATCAGGCCTGTATGGTAGAGCAGCCAGACAGAAGCCACTCCTCAGTAAAAGGCAAATGGCAGCTCGTCTGGTGTTTGCCAATATGCACCTGAGGGACTCTCAGACCATGAGAAACAAAACTCTGTGGTCTGATGAAACAAAGATTGAACTCTTTGGCCTGAATGCCAAACGTCATGTCTGGAGGAAACCAGGCCCTGCTCACCACCTGGCCAATACCATCCCTACAGTGAAGCATGGCGGTGGCAGCATCATGTTGTGGGGATGTTCTTTAGCGGCAGGAACTGGCAGACTAGTCAGGATGGAAGGAAAGATGAATGCAGCAATGTACAGAGACATCCTTGAAGAAAACCTGTTCCAGAGCGCTCTGGACCTTAGACTGGGGCGACGGTTCATCTTTCAAAGGACAACAACCCTCAGCACACAGCCCACATCACAAAGGAGTGGCTACGGGCCAACTCTGTGAATGTCCCACAATGGGCATGCAGAGCCCTCTCTGTTGGCACGCTAGCACCAAGTCGCCCCCAGAAGCCAACCATCTGATAATGGCGCACATAGGGGCCAATGCGCATGCTCAGAAAGGAGTAGGGCCTTTATAAGACGGCGCATGACTGCGGGGAAAGGCGATCGTTTACCCAACTAGAGAGCTGCGGAGAGGATGGAGCTCGGACCAGAGGGACCATCATCCGTCTGATCTGGGGAGGAGGGTCCGGTGATCGGTGACAGTCTAGTAAGTCCTCCTCACCCACAGCCTCCTCCGTCTGTCCGATCGCCCCGCCAGGGCCCCAGGCCGCCTTCCATCACCAGTCCTGACAAAGTGCCGGGACTGCAGTGTCCCCGTACATGGTTGAATATTCAGCCTTCCATCTGATCGGTGATAGACACATCCTGGGATCGGTGGAGCCATAAAGTTTATGGGATCACTGTGGTCAGACATGGGCACTTCTGACATCATTGCTTACTACGTGTGAAATCTGTGAATGATCACAGAGGTCACATGGTACAGGGCTATTCACAACAGCCTTGTACCATGTGACAAGCTGTGACCAATCACAGCTCACTCAGTATTTCTCATTTGCTGCAAGAATGCAGCCAGAGAGAAGGAGAAATGATTGCTTTTACAGACTTTATGGGTAAAAAAAAAAAAATCCTCATCACCCCCCACAAGTAGTACAGTGTCACCATGGTGACACTGTACTGCTAGGGTGACAGTATGTAAAAAAACAAAACAACATAATATAAAAAAAATAAAATAAAAATGTAAAACAAAATATTTAAAAATTATAATTTTTGTTATAAACTAATTTGGGTTATTTTTTTTTTTTACAAAAAAGATAAAATAAATTTTGGCCAAGATTTATGATGAAATATTATTTATTTGCAAAATTTTATAAGAAAAACACTTTTTTCAAAATTTTTGGACATTTTCATTTACATAGCAAAAAAAAAATCCCGGTGGTGAATAAATACCACCCAAATAAAGCTTTATCTGTCTCAAAAAATGCTAATAAATTCATATGGGTAAAGTGTTGCATGACCGCGCAATTGTCATTCAAAGTGTGATGGCGCTGAAAGCTGAAAATTGGCCTGGGGGGGAAAGTGTCCGGACTGGAAGGGGGGAAAGTGTCCGGACTGGAAGGGGGGAAAGTGTCCGGACTGGAAGGGGGGAAAGTGTCCGGACTGGAAGGGGGGGAAAGTGTCCGGACTGGAAGGGGGGGGAAGTGTCCGGACAGGAAGGGGGAAGGGAAAGCGTCCGGACTGGAAGGGGGAAGGGAAAGCGTCCGGACTGGAAGGGGGAAGGGAAAGCGTCCGGACTGGAAGGGGGAAGGGAAAGCGTCCGGACTGGAAGGGGGAAGGGAAAGCGTCCGGACTGGAAGGGGGAAGGGAAAGCGTCCGGACTGGAAGGGGGAAGGGAAAGCGTCCGGACTGGAAGGGAAAGCGTCCGGACTGGAAGGGAAAGCGTCCGGACTGGAAGGGAAAGCGTCCGGACTGGAAGGGGGAAGGGAAAGCGTCCGGACTGGAAGGGGGAAGGGAAAGCGTCCGGACTGGAAGGGGGAAGGGAAAGCGTCCGGACTGGAAGGGGGAAGGGAAAGCGTCCGGACTGGAAAGGAAAGCGTCCAGGCTGGAAGGGGGAAGGGAAAGCGTCCGGACTGGAAGGGGAAAGGGAAAGCGTCCGGACTGGAAGGGGGAAGGGAAAGCGTCCGGACTGGAAGGGGGAAGGGAAAGCGTCCGGACTGGAAGGGAAAGCGTCCGGACTGGAAGGGAAAGCGTCCGGACTGGAAGGGAAAGCGTCCGGACTGGAAGGGAAAGCGTCCGGACTGGAAGGGAAAGCGTCCGGACTGGAGGGGAAAGCGTCCGGACTGGAGGGGAAAGCGTCCGGACTGGAAGGGGGAAGGGAAAGCGTCCGGACTGGAAGGGGGGGAAAGTGTCCGGACTGGAAGGGGGGGAGAAAGCGTCCGGACTGGAAGGGGGAAAGCGTCCGGACTGGAAGGGGGGGGGAAAGCGTCCGGACTGGAAGGGGGGGAAAGCGTCCGGACTGGAAGGGGGGGGGAAAGCGTCCGGACTGGAAGGGGGGGGGAAAGCGTCCGGATGCTTTAATAGTCAGGGACTTCTTTCACTGCATTTCTAATGGTAGGGCAGCCCACTGGAATGAATAGTCCGGTTTAGTTGCAGTGTTGGCACTCTGCGATAGATAAGTGGGGTTTCGGGTTGCTGTTTGGGCGTTCGGGTAAAAGGTTCGCCATCACTGCTCTAGATGGTCCACTTTCCATGCAGTGAATGACATTCATACAAACATCCACTAGAGGGAGTCACTGAAAAATCTGCCTGTTCCATATCCTGATGAAAGTATGGAGTCCATGGGAAGAGCTGGAGCAAAAATGACTCTTCGCTATCCTATTAACCACTTCAGCTCCGGAAGGTTTTACCCCCTTCACAACCAGGCCCTTGTTTGCCATTTAGCACTGCGCTACTTAAACTGGAAATTGTACGGTCATGCAATGCTGTACGCAAATTAAATTTATATAATTTTTTTGCACACAAGTAGAGCTTTCTTTTGGTGGTATTTGATCGCCTCTTGGTGATATAAACAAAAAAAGACCATAAATAAAACAAAAAACAAAACATTTTTGCTATAAAGCATCCAATAATATATAGGGCAGCACAGCGGCTAAATGGTTAGCACTTCCACCTGGCGGTACTCGGGTCGTTGGTTCGAATCCCAACCACGGCACCACCTGCCTGGAGTTTGCATGTTCTCCTTGTGCCTGCGTGGGTTTCCTCCGGGTACTCCGGTTTCCTCCCACACATCAAAGACATGCTGGTAGGTGAATTGTCTCCTGTCTATATTGTAGATTGTACGCCCCTTGAGGGCTAGGGACTGATGTGAATGTACAATATATATGTAAAGCGCGGCGTAAATTGATGGCGCTATATAAGTACCTGAAATAAATAATAAGTGTTTCTGAAAAATTTAAAAAAATTGCTCTGGAGCCAAACTGGTTAATGCTGAACTTTGGGGGGAAAATTCAAAAACTACCTGTGAATTCCTCGTATTTGCCTAGGGTACCATTAACCTCTTCACGCCGGCCGAACGCAAATGTGCGGCCTCCCGGGGTCTGGGCCTAGACGCCGAGTGGCCGCACATTTGCGTTCTATTAAAAAAGAACATATATGCTGAGAGTGCGCGCCCTGCACGCTCCCAGCACACATGTCCGGTACCTACGGAAAGGTCCCGATCTCCTCTTTTAATCAGGATCTTTCCCGATCATGTGACGGCGTGTCACGACGGTCACTTGATCCTAAACCCCGCCCCGGCTTCTGAAATCCTTAAAGGGCTGGGAGGCGCCGGCGCCAAGGGGTTAAAGAGTACTTCTACTTCTTTTGTCCCTTCTTTTATTTTATTCCTCGCTCCCGCAGGCTTTTATTTTTGAATATAATATTCGGATGCATTTTAAAGTGTAACGGCACCTCTGCTTATTAGTTGAAGAGGTCTCCCTTAACATTCCTAAGCGCAGCTATCGTATTCCGTGGGCAGCACCGTGGCTAGGTGGTTCGCACTTCTGCCTGGCAGTACTCGGGTCCTTGGTTCAAATCCCAACCACGGCACCACCTGCCTGGAGTTTGCATGTTCTCCCTGTGCCTGCGTTGGTTTCCTCCGGGTAATCCGGTTTCCTCCCACACTCCAAAGACTTGCTGGTAGCATAATTGGATCCTGTCTAATTTGAACCTAGTATGTATATGTATGAATGTGAGTTAGGGACCTTAGATTGTACGCCCCTTGAGGGTTAGGGACTGATGTGAATGTACAATATATATGTAAAGTGGCACCAACTGCCTGATGTTTCCATGTTCTCCCTGTGCCTGCGTTGGTTTCCTCCGGGTACTCCGGTTTCCTCCTACGCTCCAAAGACGTGCTGGTAGGTTAATTGGCTCCTGTCTACATTGTCCCTAGTATGTTTATGTATGAATGTGAGTTAGGGACCTTAGATTGTACGCCCCTCGGGGGCGGGGACTGATGTGAATGTACAATATATATGTAAAGTGGCACCACCTGCCTAGAGTTTACATGTTTTCCCTGTGCCTCTGTTGGTTTCCTCCAGGTACTCCGGTTTCCTTCCACACTCCAAAGACATGCTGGTAGTTGAATTGGCTCCTGTCTACATTGGCCCTAGTATGTGTATGTATGAATGTGAGTTAGGGACCTTAGATTGTACGCCCCTTGAGGGTTAGGGACCTTAGATTGTACGCCCCTTGAGGGTTAGGGACCTTAGATTGTACGCCCCTTGAGGGTTAGGGACCTTAGATTGTACGCCCCTTGAGGGTTAGGGACCTTAGATTGTACGCCCCTTGAGGGTTAGGGACCTTAGATTGTACGCCCCTTGAGGGTTAGGGACTGATGTGAATGTACAATATATATGTAAAGCGTGGCGTAGATTGATGGCGCTATAGAAGCACCACCTGCCTGGAGTTTACATGTTTTCCCTGTGCCTGTGTTGGTTTCCTCCTACACTCCAAAGACATGCTGGTAGGTGAATTGGCTCCTGTCTACATTGGCCCTAGTATGTGTATGTATGAATGTGAGTTAGGGACCTTAGATTGTACGCCCCTCGGGGGCGGGGACTGATGTGAATGTACAATATATATGTAAAGTGCTGCGTAGATTGATGGCGCTATAGAAGCACCTGAAATAAATAATAAATATTAATATTCCGGTTTTCCTCGTCCAATTGGATGTTGTGGATATGAAAGAGCCGTTTGTCGATAATCATCATCCACAAGCGCACAACGTGGCCGCTGCACCATCCTTCCGCTCCTCACAGACTCCTAATTGAAGCGACTCCACACAGTCTGGAAGCGCGCGGCCTTGCTCTGCTAATTCGAACGCACACAATGATCACACAGACGCATGTATAGAATAGAGAGCTCTTACATCCACTTGTCTGGAGGGGGGAGGATTGTGCGCTGGGATTGGAGGAGCACGTCTGTAAGTGTAGAGGGGGCCGAGGCGTATCGGGGGGCAATGCGTGGACACGTAGGAACCTGAAGAGGGATCAATGGGCAGCGTTCATGCTCACACTGCACGTTTTGTTCATTATGAAGCCGCACATTGTATGGTGGGGCTGCCTCTTCTCTGCGCGCTGATACAATACAGGTCTGTCTTGGCCCTCTCCAGGTAGCCTGAGGTTAGTGCAGTGAGTCATTCAGGGACACGTCGCGTTCACAGGCTCGTGTAACATTCCCGGTACAGGGACGGACGCTACATTCTTTTGGGCTGCCGCTGTGTTCATGGCAGGGGTGATAATGGCGTCCTCCCGCGTAACAGACAGGTATTTGGTGCAAAATTCCCCGACCCACTAGGCAGCGAACGAGGCATATTAACCGCCTGCATGCCGCCCCATAGCAGATGTACTGCTACAGGACGGCTAAATTTGGGCAAAAATCACGTAAATATACGTGGTTTCGCATTTCCGGGTAGGGGGCGCGCATGCGCCTCGACCTCCCCACGCTGCTATTCACTCCTGAGGATGTCAGTCACCGGGTCCCGACCAGAGATTTTCGGATGGGACTCGGTGATTGGCTGAGAGGGCGAGATCTGAGTGTAGACAACACATATCTCTCTCCTGTCAGCATGGAAATGCTGCTTTCTATTTCTCTGCACAGTACAGAGAAAGCAGCAGGTCTGCGTAGTAAACCAGCACACATTTGGTACAAAATTCCCCGACCCACTAGGCAGCAAACGAGGCATATTAGCCGCCTACATGCCGTCCCATTGCAGATGTACTGCTACAGGATGGCTTCCCCGGGCAAAAATCACGTAAATATATGTGGTTTTGCATTTCCGGGTAGGGGGCACGCAACTTGCCCTACGCGCACTGCTATTGGCTCCTGAGGATATCAGTCGCCGGGTCCCGGCCAGCGATTTTCAGATGGAACTCGGTGATTGGTGGCGAAGCTGAGAGGGCGAGATCTGAGTGTAGACAACACATATCTCTCTCCTGTCAGCATGGAAATGCTGCTTTCTATTTCTCTGCACAGTACAGAGAAAGCAGCAGGTCTGCGTAGTAAACCAGCACACATTTGGTACAAAATTCCCCGACCCACTAGGCAGCAAACGAGGCATATTAACCGCCTGCACGCCGTCCCATTGCAGATGTCCTGCTACAGGACGGATAAATTTGGGCAAAAATCACGTAAATATACGTGGTTTTGCATTCCCGGGTAGGGGGCGCGCATGCGCCTCGACCTACCCACACTGCTATTCACTCCTGAGGATATCAGTCACCGGGTCCCGACCAGGGACTCGGTGATTGGCTGAGGGGGCGAGATCTGAGTGTAGACAACACACTTGGTACAAAATTCCCCGACCCACTAGGCAGCAAAGGAGGCATATTAACCCCCTGCGCGCCGCCCCATAGCAGATGTACTGCTACAGGACGGCTTCCCCGGGCAAAAATGACATAAATATACGTGGTTTTGCATTTCCGGGTAGGGGGCGTGCGTCTCGCCCTACCCGCACTGCTATTCACTCCTGAGGATGTCAGTCACCGGGTCCCGACCAGAGATTTTCGGACGGGACTCGGTGATTGGCTGAGGGGGCGAGATCTGAGTGTAGACAACACAGATCTCTCTCCTGTCAGCATGGATGTGCTGCTTTCTATTTCTCTGCACAGTACAGAGAAAGCAGCAGGTCTGTGTAGTAAACCAGCACACATTTGGTACAAAATTCCCCAATCCACTAGGCAGCAAACGAGGCATATTAACCGCCTGCACACCGCTCCATTGCAGATGTCCTGCTACATGACGGCTTCCCTGGGCAAAAATCACAAAAATATACGTGGTTTTGCATTTCTGGGTAGGGGGCGCGCGACTTGCCCTACCCGCACTGCTATTGACTCCTGAGGATGTCAGTCACCGGGTTCCGGCCTGGACGGGACTCAGTGATTGGTGGCGAAGCTGAGAGGGCGAGATCTGAGTGTAGACAACACATCTCTCTCCTGTCAGCATGGAATTGCTGCTTTCTATTTCTCTGCACAGTACAGAGAGGTGCGCAATTCAGCCAGTGTGCAGCTTCCGGGACAGACCAGAGTGATTCTGATTGGTCAGTGCCTGTACGGTGAACGGCTCTGGTCTGTCCTAGAAGCGTGACACAGAAAAGAGGAAGAAGAGAGGGGATTTCAAATCCCCGGACCGCTGGACGGGCTGTGTGGGCATTAACAGCTCATCAACCACGGAGATAAGTACATTGGGGACTGGTGGGGGAGGGTATACGGTGTTGGGTATTATTATACAGGATTTATATTATTATTATTATTATACAGGATTTATATTATTATTATACAGGATTTATATTATTATTATTATTATTATACAGGATTTATATTATTATTATTATTATACAGGATTTATATATTATTATTATTATTATTATACAGGATTTATATTATTATTATTATTATTATACAGGATTTATATTATTATTATTATTATTATACAGGATTTATGGCGCCAACAGTTTGCTCAGCGCTTTACAATATAACGGGAGACAATACAGCAACAATACAGTTCAATACAAGAGGGATAGGAGGGCCCTGATCCTGGGAGCTTACAGTCTAAGAGGGAGGGGCTAGTGGTACAAAAGGTAGTAACTGTGGGGAATGGACTGATAGGAGGAATAGAAGAATCAGCTGAGGGCAGGATAGGCTTCCCTGAAGAGATCGGTTTTCAGAGATCGCCTAAAAGTGAGCAGAGTAGGCGATAGTCTGATAGATTGGGGTAGAGAGTTCCAGAGGATGGGGGAGGCTCTGGAGAAGTCCTGGTTGGTTCACCTTTCCATTTTTTCTGTATACTTTGGAAATGAATAAAGATGCCGGTATTGATGTCGTTATTTTGGATGGATTGTTTACAAGGATGTAGAAAGCAAAGCTCTTTGCGCTCTTCCTTTATGGAAACCGGGAAGTATTGCATGTCTGCGTGCTTTCAGTTCCGCGGGGCTCCCTAGAACGGAGGATTTTTAGATTGCGCCTTTTATTTTTTTTTTGCGTTCTACCATCTGCCGGTTTGGGTGGCGCACTTAATCCTGTAGGATATAAAGGTGGTTTATGAGCTTCCCCGGTGGAGGGGCCGGGAGGACGGTGTCAGATTTTGACCCTTTTTTTTAAAAGACCAGAACACCTCTGGGCACCTTGAGACGCATTTTCCTGCGACATTTTATTGTCGCCGGTCACTTCCATTTTCACCAGCAGTTCACGTGAACGGGGTGACCGGCCACTCCTCTGGTTCGGGGCCAAAGCTGAGGTCCCCCCGTTTTTCAGAGACCTGAGAGGTTAAACTGGGCTAAGTGAAGGGGAGCTTTGTCCCCCCCCCCCCATTGGCTTTGGGGCGACCCCTCCCAAATGAAAAGTATAATTGGCTTTGGTTCTCGGTGCAGCGAAGGCTCCACAAACAGCAGCCATGTAGTGGATACAGAGCATTGCTGTACGCTGCCGAGGGGGGTATAGAATGCCCCTCTGTGTCTTGGGACGCCCCCCCCCTCCCCTCCCCCGGCCCCCCCCTCTTCTTCTTCTTCTCTCCAGGCTGTGTTTATTTAACTTCAGGAACAGAGAGGTGTGTGTAAAGCTGAGCGAGGAGGAGGGGGCTAATTCCCCCAATTTGATACACCTTGTAAATGCAGCGGAGTCTGCTCTGGGCAGCCTGACTTCCTCCAAGTCATTAGTGTCATTAGAAGAGGGGAGCCGCGGGGCGCACAATGAGCCCTGTGTCTGCACGGCGGGGGCAGAAAGAACCATTCACAGCAACACACCTCATCAAACCTCACAATCCGCACACTATACACCTCCACCATTATCTGAAAACATAGCGCCTTGCACCGACCTTCCTACATACGAGCGAACCGTCCTACTCCCGGCTCCTCGTGCGTCCAACACGCTCATTAGAACACCAGGATGTCCACAAAATTGATGGCGGCTTTTCAGAGGGGCATGGCTGTCACGGTGGCTAAATGGTCAGCTCTTCTGCCTGGCAGTAACAGGGTCGTTGGTTCGTATCCCAGCCACACCTGCCTGGAGTTTGCATGTTCTCCCTGTGCCTGTGTGGGTTTCCTATGGTTCCTCCCACATTTTTCCTGAAAATTTGTGTTCAATAAACAGTTGCGCAAATATCCCGTGACATAAAAATGATTACCTATCACCTTTTTATTCTACGGGGCCTCTGCTTTCAGTAAACATATCATTTTCTGGGGGTTTAAAGTGGAGCTCCACCCGAAAGGGGAAGGGGCAGCACAGTGGCTGAGTGATTAGCTCTTCCACCTGGCAGTACTCGGGTCGTTGGTTCGAATCCCAACCACGGCACCACCTGCCTGGAGTTTGCATGTTTTCCTTGTGCCTGCGTGGGTTTCCTCCGGGTACTCCGGTTTCCTCCGACACTCCAAAGACATGCTGGTAGGTGAATTGGCTCCTGTCTAAATTGTCCCTAGTGTGTGTATGTATGAATGTGAGTTAGGGACCTTAGATTGTACGCCCCTTGAGGGTTAGGGACTGATGTGAATGTACAATATATATGTAAAGTGGCACCACCTGCCTGAAGTTTCCATGTTCTCCCTGTGCCTGCGTGGGTTTCCTCCGGGTACTCCAGTTTCCTCCCACAATCCAAAGACATGCTGGTAGGTGAATTGGCTCCTGTCTACATTGTCCCTAGTATGTGTATGTATGAATGTGAGTTAGGGAGCTTAGATTGTACGCTCCTCGGGGGCGGGGACTGATGTGAATGTACAATATATATGTAAAGTGGCACCACCTGCCTGGAGTTTGCATGTTCTCCCTGTGCCTATGTGGGTTTCCTCCGGGTACTCCGGTTTCCTCCGACACTCCAAAGACATGCTGGTAGGTTAATTGGATCCTGTCTAAATTGTCCCTAGTATGTGTATGTATGAATGTGAGTTAGGGACCTTAGATTGTACGCCCCTTGAGGGTTAGGGACCTTAGATTGTACGCCCCTTGAGGGTTAGGGACCTTAGATTGTACGCCCCTTGAGGGTTAGGGACCTTAGATTGTACGCCCCTTGAGGGTTAGGGACCTTAGATTGTACGCCCCTTGAGGGTTAGGGACTGATGTGAATGTACAATATATATGTAAAGCGCGGCGTATATTGTAATAATATTTAAAACATGAGGATGTCCACAAAAACGATGGCGGCTTCATTCTGCGGCTTTTCAGAGGGGCATGGCTGTCACGGTGGCTAAATGGTCAGCACTTCCGCCTGGCAGTAACAGGGTTGTTGGTTCGTATCCCAGCCACACCTGCCTGGAGTTTGCATGTTCTCCCTGTGCCTGTGTGGGTTTCCTACGGGTACTCCAGTTTCCTCCCATGTTTTTCCTGAAAATTTGTGTTCAATAAACAGTTGCGCAAATATCCCGTGACATAAAAATGATTACCTATCACTTTATTCTACGGGGCCTCTGCTTTCAGTAAACATATTTTCTGGGGGTTTAAAGTGGAGCTCCACCCAAAAGGAGAAGGGGCAGCACAGTGGCTAAATGGTTAGCACTTCCGCCTGGCAGTACTCAGGTCGTTGGTTCGAATCCCAACCACGGCACCACCTGCCTGGAGTTTGCATGTTCTCCCTGCGCCTGCGTGGGTTTCCTCCGGGTACTCTGGTTTCCTCTCACACTCCAAAGGCATGCTGGTAGGTGAATTGGCTCCTGTCTAAATTGTCCTAGTATGTGTATGTATGAATGTGGGTTAGGGACCTTAGATTGTACGCTCCTCGGGGGCGGGGACTGATGTGAATGTACAATATATATGTAAAGTGGCACCACCTGCCTGGAGTTTGCATGTTCTCCCTGTGCCTGCGTGGATTTCCTCCGGGTACTCTGGATTCCTCTCACACTCCAAAGACATGCTGGTAGGTGAATTGGCTCCTGTCTACATCGTCCCTAGTATGTGTATGTATGAATGTGGGTTAGGGACCTTAGATTGTACGCTCCTCGGGGGCGGGGACTGATGTGAATGTACAATATATATGTAAAGCGCGGCGTACATTGACGGCGCTATAGAAGTACCTGACATTAAAAATAAATGCCTATACTGTTTAATACATTGTCTCACCCTGCTTTGCACATGCTCTATTGATGACTATATTTTGCCATTGCTGAAAATCTAGAGGCCGAAATGCTGGCAGCCTAAAAATGTACTGCTGCTCAGGGGCTCTGGGCCTCAGCAAAATGGCAGCCTACATAAAGAAGAAACAGGAGCAAACCTGGTAAACACTGTGGGTGTGCCAGCTCAGGGAAAGGAGCTTGTCACGGCTCTGCATATCCTAGATTGTAAGCTCCCAGGATCAGGGCCCTCCTATTCCTCTTGTATTGAACTGTATTGTTGCTGTATTGTCTCCCGTTATATTGTAAAGCGCTGAGCAAACTGTTGGCGCCATAAATCCTGTATAATAATAATAATATAAATCCTGTATAATAATAATAATATAAATCCTGTATAATAATAATAATATAAATCCTGTATAATAATAATAATAATAATAATATAAATCCTGTATAATAATAATATTATAAATCCTGTATAATAATAATAATAATAATAATAATAATATAAATCCTGTATAATAATAATATTATAAATCCTGTATAATAATAATAATAATAATAATATAAATCCTGTATAATAATAATAATATAAATCCTGTATAATAATAATAATAATAATATAAATCCTGTATAATAATAATAATAATATAAATCCTGTATAATAATAATATAAATCCTGTATAATAATAATATAAATCCTGTATAATAATAATAATAATATAAATCCTGTATAATAATAATATAAATCCTGTATAATAATAATAATAATATAAATCCTGTATAATAATAATAATATAAATCCTGTATAATAATAATAATACTGGCAGAAGGAAGTCCCGATCGCTGCACTCCGGAGAAACCTGATGGTCATACAGGTAAAAGCAGCCTCAGCTTAGCACCATCCAGGCCTCACTCCAAGGACAGGACGAAACGCGTCGGGGACATAAACTTGATGGAACTAGGTGGAGACTGCTTTTTCCTTTATGATCATCGGGTTTCTCTGGAGTGCGGCGACTGGGGGAGGAAGGAGTTCTATATTGCTGGAAGTCCTCCAGCCAGGAAATTAGGTATCTGACTTGCTGAAGAAAAGCATAAACAGAGCGCAGTCTCTTCGTGCATTACCGTGGTGAAACACAAGTTTATTAAAAAGCATAAAAGTGCATACTCACAAACCAAAGGGGTTTAAAACAGAGATAAAGAGTCAGTGGTGACGGTCCAAAGTGACGGGAGACCCTTGACGAGGTAGTCTGACGTGTTTCGGGAGACGTACTCCCTTCTTCAGAGCTAAAATATAGGCCTGCTCCTCCTCCTTGCTGCAGTGCTGTTCCTGATTCCTTTCACATGTGTGGTTTGTCTGTGCTCACCTATCTGACTTGCTGCAGCTTCTAACGAGAAGCTCACAGTGTGCAGCGAAATCAGAGTAAGCACTTTCGGTACAGGAGGAGTGCCTGCACAACCGGTGAATGCAACCGTACGGGTATTGCTGCTTTAGTTTATATTGAACGCCATTCATAGGATGTATTAACCCCTTGCCTACCAGGCACTTATACCCCCTTCCTTACCAGGCCAATTTTCAGCTTTCAGCGCTGCCGCATTTTGATTGACAATTGCGCGGCCATGCAACATTGTACCCATATGAAATTTTGATAATTTTTTTCTCACAAATAGAGCTTTCTTTTGGTGGTATTTACTCCCCGCTGGGCGCTTTACTTTTTGCGCTATAAAAAAAAAATGCAAAAAATTTGAAAAAAAAAAAAAAGTTTCTTTGTTTCTATTATAAAATTTTTCAAACAGGTATTTTTTCTCCTTCACTGATGTGCGTTGATGAGGCAGCACTGATGGGCACTGATAGGCGGCACTGATGGGCACTGATAGGCAGCACTAAAGGGCACTGATAGGCAGTACTAATGAGGTGGCACGGATAGGCGGCACTGATAGACAGCACTAATGAGGTGTCACGGATAGGCGGCACTAATATGCAGCACTGATAGGCGGCACTGATAGGTGACACTGATGATGGGTACTGATAGACGGCACTGACTGGCATCACTGCTGGGCACTGACTGGCGGCACTGACTGGCACAACCCCTGGGCACTGACTGGTGGCACTGACTGGCAGCACTGCTGGGCTGCACTGGTGGGTGGCACTGGTGGGCAGCACTGGTGGGTGGGCACAGGTGGGTGGCACTGGTGGGCACAGGTGGGTGGCACTGCTGGGCACAGGTAGGTGGCACTTCTGGGCACAGGTGTGTGACACTGCAGAGTGGCACAGGTGGGTGCACTGCTGGGCACAGGTGGGTGCACTGCTGGGCACAGGTGGGCGGAGCTAGTGGGCGCACTGCTGGGCACAGGTGTGCGGAACTTGCGGGTGGCACTGCTGGGCACCGATCATCAGGGCACTGATCATCAGTGCCCTGATGATCAGTGCCGATCCCCGCTCTGACAACTGCCGGTTCTCGGCAGTACTTTCCTCACGATCTGACAGCGTGAGGAAAGTGCAGCCCAGAACCGGCACTTGCATTTCCCTCTGATCAGCGTGTCATTGGACACCGCTCATCAAGTGGTAAAAGGCCGCTGTGATTGGCCTTTTACCACATCACGTGATCAGCTGTGTCCGTAGGAGATCGCCGGGTGCGCGCCCCCTGGGGCGCGCAGGAGAGTGCGTTCTGGGAGGACGTCATATGACGTCCACTCAGAACTGGCCGGCCGCAGTGAAGCCGTCATTCGGCTATCTGCGGTCGGCAGGTAGTTAAATAAATGTGATAATGTAATCCAGGGCTTAAAATTTCGAGTCTAGACCTACTAGCCAGGCACAAACCTTACTCTCCACCAGTTGCCCCACCCAACCTTGCCTAGGTCCGCCTCCAACCCCACCCCCACCCTACCCCCAACCACACCCCCTTAAAGCTTATGAAATTACATTTTTCTTTAGAATAGAGAGTCCAAAATATAAAACTGTATACAGTAATGTATATCCCATCTCCCCCCGTACTCCATTATAGTGATGTGATATGTTGTATACAGTACTTACTCCTCGAGTCCCCCGCGGCGGTGGAGAGGGTGTCTCCTCTCAGCGGAGGAGAGCGGACCTCCCCTGCACCTGTCCCCTCAGCAGCGTTGCCGAAGAAGCCAGAAACCGGAAGTTGGAAACCGGAACTCGACTTCACAATGAGGCTTGGAGCGCAGCCGCTCCTTCATCTGTGCTCGCCGCTAAAGAATTTCTCCTCGCATTTGCGAGCGGGCGATCGGCTTTTTCAAGCCCTGATGTAATCAACACCTATTTTATCGCGCCAAATGCAACTTGTATGTGAAGGAGCTGCCACTATATACAAACCAAAAAAAACTTTTTTTGTAAAAGTAAAATTCCAAATTAGTAAAGTGTTTAAAATGGCGCTGAATAAACAATAATAAATACAATAATGAAAAAATATAATAATGAAAAATATATATCGTGACTACCCATAAAACATAATAGTGATAACACAAACCTATAAATAGTGCATGATCACTGTCATAAAAAACAATAGAAAAAATAAAAAGTGATGGACAGTCCATGACAAAGTGTAGCAAAGTATTATTATTATTATTATACAGGATTTATGGCACCAACGGTTTGCTCAGCGCTTTACATTATAATGGGAGACAATACAGTAACAATACAGTTCAATACAAGAGGGATAGGAGGGCCCTGATCCTGGGAGCTTACAATCTAGGAGGGAGGGGTGAGTGATACAATAGTTAAAACTGTGGGTGATGGAGTGGTTGGAAGCGTAGAGGATTCCAGTATTAGCAGAGGGCGGGATAGGCTTCCCTGATAGGTTTTTAATGATCGCCTAAAGGTAAGTAGAGTAGGTGATAGTCTGATAGATTGGGGTAGGGAGTTCCAGAGAAGTAATCCAAAGTCCATAAAATTAACCCCTAGGAGTAAGTCAGAAGTGACGAAACGCGTCAGGGCGTGACGGTGCAGCGACAGGAAGTGAAGTGGATCGTGACCGAAAGTGACGCAACAGCGTCTATTACCAACAAAGCGGAGGTGGTGAGAGCACCTGGTCTATGTTCACTTCAGGCTCTCAAAGGATATATTGTTCAGGTTTGTTTTATTGATTTTTCTTGTGCGTAAGGTCCAAGCACTTTATTAAAGGATCTGTTTGATCATACTACCCCATTGGAGCGTGTTTTGTTTGTTTTACATGGTCAATTTGGATGTAGTGGAATCTTTATCTCGAGTGATCTATAATCCATCTCTAAATGGGAAATATGTCCCAGGAAGCTTGTTGGCCAACCACGAGAGTGGAAGGCAAATATTTGTGGTGAGTTTCCATCCACGTGGGGGAATCCTATGGAGCACTTTGTTTTCAGTCTGCTTCACATGGTGATAGAAGATTTCATTTTATGGACTTTGGATTACTTTTCTACACTTTTTTCACGGACTGTCCATCAATGTTTATTTTTTTTTGTTACAGTTATCACAGACTATTTATAAGTTTTTGTGTTATCACTATTACCCCCCCGGCGGTATTCCCGAGTGTAGCTCGGGGTAAAGTTTCAGTTACAGAAGTGGTAACTCCCCCCAGCTACACTCAGGCTTACCATGCGGCGTTGCTCTGGGATCTCTTCTTCACTTACCTTGTCCTGCACTCCCGCGATGTCCCTCCTGCAGTGTCCCCTGTAATGTCCTTCTGGGTTCCGTCCCCTGTGACGCCGGGATGTACGGGGGGCGGAACTGGCGGGAAATTTAAAAGTTGTAAAAGTGACATTCATTAAATTCATTTAAAATCACATAGTATAACATTCCTGTATCAAACCCAGGGGCGGACTGACCATTCGAGCACTCAGGCATTGCCTGAGGGCCCGGGGTCAGTAGGGGGCCCCATGAGATGCCCCTGGTACCTTTCATGAGCTTTTTTGGGTATGGTTTGAGTGTAAGTGAAGACAGAGGGGCCCCATGATCCCCCTACTGCCCGGGGGCCCCAAGAGTTGTCAGTCCGCCCCTGTATCAAACCATTTCACATACATTGTGTCCCGAGTGCTTTGTCCGACGCCCTGCCTGCATTTTTACCGCCCTTTCCGCCTGGAATCTGATAAACGTCCATGGCGTCCAAAAAGCGTCCCTTTAGGTCAGACGCGGTTTTAGACCGGCTAGAGAACAGCGATAGTAAATCAGAACCACTTGCAGAATTGAGTGATAATGATTGGTGGGGGAAATTCCTCATCAGACACTGAAAACGATTCTGCGACTGAGCTCAGCGATGTGCGAACTTGGCGCTCTATTTCACATTTCAGTGTTTTCGGTTTGATTATATTATTGAATTAAATTTATTATATTTTTTTATGATTTTTTTTTATTCAATTATAATTTTATGATTTGGTGTCTCAAATTTTATCCTCCCCGGGATGTTTACTAGACTCTTGTTCGGACAGATTTCAGTGAGTTATTCCTAAGAATTACAGGCCTACAATACAAAAAAATACATATTTCCAAGCAAAATAATGTACCGCTTTGAGCACAGAAATACTGACATCATCAGACCGCTAGGGAGGCTACGTATTATGGGTATTCACGATATATATATTTTTTTTATTATACTTTTTTATTATTGTATTTATTATTGATTATTCGGCGCCATTCATAGGATAGCCAGCCATCTCCCTGTGTTGCTGATCACTAGATTTAGAAGGCCAGGACACGTGCAGCCTCATCAGCGGCCATCAGTGCAGCCTCATCAGCGGCCATCAGTGCAGCCTCATCAGCGGCCATCAGTGCAGCCTCATCAGCGGCCATCAGTGCAAACTCATCAGCGGCCATCAGTGCAGCCTTTTTAGCGGCCATCAGTGCAGCCTCATCAGCGGCCATCAGTGCAGCCTCATCAGCGGCCATCAGTGCAGCCTCATCAGCGGCCATCAGTGCAGCCTCATCAGTGCCCATCAGTGCAGCCTTATTAGCGGCCATCAGTGCAGCCTTATCAGCGGCCATCAGTGCAGCCTCATCAGCGGCCATCATTGCAGCCTCATCAGTGCCCATCAGTGCAGCCTCATCAGCGGCCATCAGTGCAGCCTCATCAGCGGCCATCAGTGCAAACTCATCAGCGGCCATCAGTGCAGCCTTTTTAGCGGCCATCAGTGCAAACTCATCAGCGCCCATCAGTGCAGCCTCATGAGCGCCCATCAGTTACTTGCGAAATGTATTCGTTAGATGGTATCGCATGTTTTTGTGAACATTGCCGCTTTCCTTGTTTTTTGCAGTGAAGAACACCCCAATGCGGCTGAGTATTCAGGCGGAGCACAGAGGCAGCGCAGAGTCCAGAGGAAAGCAGAGCATAGAGCGGGACCAGGCCTGTGCTGAGCCGGGATCAGCGCCTGAGGATGGTGAGAACACAACACGTGCGGCTCCTCAAGAACAAGAGCTTGTGCTGGTGTCCGCACCTCTCTGACTGTCTGCTCTTTCCATACAGAAACATCGGACGGGGAGATGATATTCGAGAATGGTCACTTCGCTCTAGACAAAGTCAGGTTTGTATTCTCAGTTCCATGTAATTCATTGTATACATTCAATGGACTTGTGTTCTCCTCCTGAATCATAAAGGCGGCTTTCATTATAGGTACAAGACTTACGCATAGCTGTATGTAAGGCGTGTGCATCACATACAAATCTGTGCATTCATACACATGTATATGAAACGAGAGCGAATCTGTGGATAATTCGGTCCCCCCCCCCCCCCCCCAACTTAACCATTTCAAGTCCGGACACTTTCACCCCCTTCCAGCCCAGGACAATTTTCAGCTTCCAGCGCTGTCACACTTTGAATGACAATTGCGCGGTCATGCCCCGGCTCAAAGCCCTGGCTCTTTACCAATCACAGCTGATCATGCGTAAACAAATGCCATTTATCGCCGTTTCCTTTCCTCAACGCTGACACAGCATGAGGAAAGGAAAGCCGATAACTGGCTGTCCTGTGACAGAGTACATTTGCACTGATTATCAGTACAGCCTTATCAGTGCCAATCAGTGTCCCATCAGTGCAGCTCAACAGAGGCCATCAGTGCTCATCAATGCAGCCTCATCAGCGGCCATCAGTGCAGCCTCATCAGCGGCCATCAGTGCAGCCTCATCAGTGGCCATCAGTGCAGCCTCATCAGTGGCCATCAGTGCAGCCTCATCAGCGGCCATCAGTGCAGCCTCATCAGCGGCCATCAGTGCAGCCTCATCAGCGGCCATCAGTGCAGCCTCATCAGGGGCAATCAGTGCAGCCTCATCAGGGGCCATCAGTGCAGCCTCATCAGGGGCCATCAGTGCAGCCTCATCAGTGGTCATCAGTGCAGCCTTATTAGCGGCCATCAGTGCAGCCTTATTAGCGGCCATCAGTGCAGCCTTATTAGCGGCCATCAGTGCAGCCTTATTAGCGGCCATCAGTGCAGCCTTATTAGCGGCCATCAGTGCAGCCTCATCAGCGGCCATCAGTGGAGCCTCATCAGTGGCCATCAGTGCAGCCTTATTAGTGGCCATCAGTGCAGCCTCATCAGCGCCCATCAGTGCATCCTCATCAGCGCCCATCAGTGCATCCTCATCAGCGCCCATCAGTGCATCCTCATGAGCGCCCATCAGTGCATCCTCATGAGCGCCCATCAGTGCATCCTCATGAGCGCCCATCAGTGCATCCTCATGAGCGCCCATCAGTGCATCCTCATGAGCGCCCATCAGTGCATCCTCATGAGCGCCCATCAGTGCATCCTCATGAGCGCCCATCAGTGCAGCCTCATGAGCGCCCATCATTGCAGCCTCATCAGCGCCCATCATTGCAGCCTCATCAGTGCCCATCTTTGCAGCCTCATCAGCGGCCATCAGTGCAGCCTCATCAGCGCCCATCAGTGCAGCCTCATCAGCGCCCATCAGTGCAGCCTCATCAGCGCAGCCTCATGAGCGCCCATCAGTGCAACCTCATGAGCGCCCATCAGTGCAGCCTCATGAGCACCCATCAGTGCAGCCTCATGAGCGCCCATCAGTGCAGCCTCATGAGCGGCCATCAGTGCAGCCTCATGAGCGGCCATCAGTGCAGCCTCATGAGCGCCCATCAGTGCAGCCTCATGAGCGCCCATCATTGCAGCCTCATCAGCGCCCATCTTTGCAGCCTCATCAGCACCCATCAGTGCAGCCTCATCAGCGGCCATCAGTGCAGCCTCATCAGCGGCCATCAGTGCAGCCTCATCAGCGGCCAGCAGTGCAGCCTCATCAGTGCCCATCAGTGAAGTAGAAAAATCACTTATTTGCAAAATTTTATAATAGAAACAAAGAAAAAGGTTTTTTTTTTTTTTTTTCAACATTTTCAGTTTTTTTTTGTTTAGCAAAAAAGTGAGTGCTGATTAAAGACCACCAAAAGAAAGCTCTGTCTGTAAAAAAAAAAAAATGATAAAAATTTCATTTGGGTACAGCGTTGCATGACCGTGCAATTGTCGTTCAAAGTGCGACAGCGCTGAAAGCCTAAAATTGGCCTGGACAGGAAGGGGGTGAAAGTGCCCGGAAGGCAAGTGGTTAAAGAGACATTTATGGGGCAATAAATGTGGAGTTAGGCTTTAAATATGAGATGTTTCTCTCCTTCTTTCTGCACGCCGTGTCCCTCGTTCTCAGCTCACATGTTGTCTTCTCTCATTTCACACCGCTCTGTAGAATGTCTTGGTGAATTCTGTCTCCGAGGTGCTAGTGCCTCGGGTCATTGTTCCCTTCACCCCGCTTCCAGAATTCTCCCCGGACACATGCTGAGCGCACACAAAGCGCCACACCTCAATTCTCAGGAAGAATTCCGCTATGGAAGATACACTGGCCTTTGTGTTCAGGGCTTATCTGTTTTTTAATGTATATTGGGGGGGTGGGGGTGGGTGCCCAAACGTAAAAATCTTGGGAGCTGCATTCAGATACGGTGGGGAGCTACAGTGACTGTGAATGAGCTCTGAAAATTCTGTGTTCAGTTAAAGGATAAATTCACCTTTTTAGAAAAATAAATAAATAAATGCACATTTTTTTGCAGGTAAAACAATGTGCATTTATTATTTTTGTCCGCAGGAGCCTGGAAAGCATTGCACCAGCGATTAGCAGATCACTGATGCCATGCAGGTCTGCTGCAGATCGGTCATTATATCCGCTTGTCCGTACGGGATGTATGAGCAAGTAAATATACTGACAGGAAGAATGGATGAACTATCTGTCAGGGCAGGGCTGCGGAACGGACAGGTAGGCCTAGTGGCAGGGTAACGCACTGGCTGACGACAACCACCACCAACAGATCGAAGTCCCTCAGGGCGCGGAGTCTAAGTCCCAGGCTGCCCTTCACCAGGGCCCCTGATGGTGGGGATGGACTTGACGCAGCCAGGAACCAGGTCGCGGCCCCCGAGACACCCCGGCTGCGGTAATGGCTGCCGCCAATGGCGTGTAGCTGGTAAGAACGACAATAGCGTAGTCAGGCAGGCCGGGTCGACAACAACGGGACAAAACGATACAGAACAGTAGACAGAGAATCACAGGTCACGGGCCGGGTTCAGCAACGGAAGGTCAGATCGAAGGAAAACACAGAGAATGGTCTTAGTCACAAGCCGAGTCAGATACCAGAAGAGTCACGAGAGTATACACAGAGCTGTAGCAAGACAAAGACACAAGTGCAAAGAGCATGTGCGGATCACAGGCTTATATGTACTCAGCCACACCCCTCTGGGGGATGGACCTCAGAGACCTGAAGGCATAAAAGATTCCCACCATGCTCAGCAGAAATCCAAGATGGATGCCAGCACATGGAGTAACATAACCTCTGGGAAAAGGTAGGACCTTGACACTATCATGGCGCTTCACAGCGTTGTGGTAGTTCATTCAGGACCACAAGCTGACAGCTGCTAAGGCTGTGGGGACTTGTAGTCTCTCATTCGCAGATGACTGTGAATGAGTGACGCGACCGTGTGGGCGGAGCCCCGCATGGCCGCGTTTTTAAAAACTTGACAGCTAGCATAGGGGGAAAAGATCTTCATAGCGGGGATGGGGGGTGGGTGGTCTGATTGTAACATGTTACACCCTGAATATGGAGTTGTCCAGGAAGCAAGTAAATCTAATCTTTTATTTAAAGAAAAAAGTATTCTTTAATATCACATTAAAGCAGGATATCACCCAAAAAAGGGGAAGTTTTTTGCTTTTCCACCTCCTCCCCTCCTTTAATTTTTGTGCATTTTCTTTTTTTTGGGGGGGGGGGGTAGCAGGTACTTAGTTTTGATAGGTACCTGCTCCCACACTCCCGAGCCGGGCTGTGTGCATGCATTGACAGACACAGCTCCAGTAAGCCACGCCCCTGCTCCATTCTCAAAAAAGTTTGACTAACAGCAGCAGGAGTGATACCAGGAAGTGATGAGTGCCGAAACAGTGCTGGAACAGGGACAGGATCCAGGTAAATGTTTATGGAGGGGGCAGGGGGGTTGCTAGAAAAAATAGTTGGGCATTTTTTACCTGAATGTAGAGAGTGCCTTCAGGTAAAAAAAAGTTTAGATATTAGAACTCCCGTTAACATGGAGAAGCCATGTATCTGGGAAACCTCATTGCCAAGTATTTAGGGAGATATTGTGTTCCTTGAGTATTTGAAGAAAATGTTGTTGGATGTGTGAAATTCTAGCAATGGTGACTTTAGTCTTTCCTTTTTAATATTCATACTTTATTCCACATTTATCTGCACAGGGATTGCAACTCTCATCCTCAAAATGCAGAAAACAACTCTTCGTCAGTCAAAGGCCAGAATGGCTCCAGCGACATCACTGTACTGGGTAAGTGAGGTTGGTAAAAACTACAGACTAGTGTGGGCCGCACACTTTGCAATGTACCTGTACAAACTACTGAACTTGTGTATCATGGGACACCGAGAAAATACATTAACCACTTCCCGTCCGGCCATGTATATAAACGGATGGGCGGGAGCAGTGCAGGGGCGGGTGGGCGTTTATAAATGTCCTCCCCACTCCCTGCTTGAGCACGCAGCACTGCGATCCGGTGCCCGCTGTGACCGGAGGACACAGCGGGAACACCGATCCTTGTACGAGACCTCTGTGAGGTCCCGATCATGTGATCACTGATTGGCCAATCAGTGATCACATGAGTAGTAAGCAAGATGTCACTTCTGACATCATTGCTTACTACGTGTGAATTCTGTGAATGATCACAGAGGTCACATGGTACAGGGCCATTCACAACAGCCTTGTACCATGTGACAAGCTGTGACCAATCACAGCTCACACAGTATTTCTCAATGGCTGCAAGAATGCAGCCAGAGAGAAGGAGAAATAATTGCTTTTACAGCCTTTATGGGTGTAAAAGCAATCAGTGTAAAAAAAGAAAAAAAAAATCTTCATCACCCCCCACAAGTAGTACAGTGTCACTATGGTGACAGTGTACTGCTAGGGTGACAGTATGTAAAAAAAAAACATAAATTATAATATAAAATAACAATGTAAAAAAAAATTTAGAAAAATTATAATTTCCACTTCCGCTGGGGACCGCTGCGATTGGAAGCAGAAGTTGTCTTCTGGGACACGTGACAGAACCTTAAGGCTTGGTTCACATCTATGCGGGTGGTGCAGCTGCAGATCCGTACGAAAATCCGCACAGAGGAATGTGGACCTGCTGGCGGGTGTCATTAGTTCTAATGGCACACAGCCTGCGCTGGGAAACGCAATCGTACTGGGAACCGAGGTTCCTGTGCAGGCTGCATTTTCAGAAGAAGTGCAGGGACTGCTTCCCTGCATGTCACGGGGCACAAGAGTCCATTCAAATGATTGAGTTCTCGTGTCCACGCAAAACACAACCCGCACGGCCACATATATGTGAACCAGGGATTAGTATGGCTTTAGACATACCATTGAGCTATACAAGTGGTGCTCGCTGTTTAGAGACCTGGCGGGTGACACAAGAAGGGCAAAGCAGAAAGAAGAAATAGAGGTGTCACCCGTTTAGCCCTGCAGTTGGGCAAAGGTTTGTGTGAACTACGAGACTGGCTGAACTGAATTATGCAGGCCATAGACGGGGCATTTATCGGACGTTTTTTCGTCCGATAAACGAAACATCGTTCGTTAAACCAACGTAACCACCAATGATTACGAAAATCGGCCGACCGAGTCGTAAAAATCATGACATAACAGGAAATGATGTCATTTTTTGACCTTTCAGACCCACCCCCACTCTACAGAGAGCCTGACGGAACGAACATCACAATCGTTTCGTGCACACGAAAAATCTGTACATCTTGTACGAAAATGCCCGGCAACATCTCAACATCTCAAAAAGAAAAATTGCCATAACGGCGCTTGGCTTGGTAGCACTGGAGGAGCAAAAAAAGAAAAAAAAAAGGGAAGAGCAGAGTATGGTCCAAAGACTAGCCGCTTCAACGCGCCATGTTTTCCCACATAATCCTGCTGTTAAATTTAAAAGAAAACAATCCTGACGATTACAAGAACTATTTAACCGCCTTCCGCCCGCCATATAGTACAATGACAGGCGCAAGGTGGTTCTCTCGTTCTGATAGGACGTCATATGACGTCCTTCCATTCTCAGCGCGCAGCGCGGCGATCGCCGGTGCGCTGTGTCCCTCGGACACAGCGGATCACGAAAAGAGCTGAAGATGTCGGCTCGGTCACGTGATCAGCTGTGTCCAATCACAGCTGATCACATGTAAACACGGAAATGCCGGTTATTTGCATTTCTCTCGTCTCAAGCTGTCACTGATCATGAGGGCACTGATGATCAGTGTGGCCCCAGAAGTGCCACCTGTCAGTGTCCATCAGTGCCTTGTGTCAGTGCTCGTCAGTGCCACGTGCCAGTGCCCATCAGTGCCAAATCAATGCCACATATCAGTGCCCATCTGAGCTGCCTTTCAATGTCACCCATCAGTGCCAGTCAGTGCCACCTATCAGTGCGCATCAGTGCCCGCCTATCAGTGCCAGTCAGTGCCGCCTATTAGCGCCATTCTGTGCTGCCTATCAGTGCTGCCTATCAGTGTCATGTATCAGTGCTGCCTTTCAGTGCCCATCAGTGATGCCTGTCAATGCCCATCAGAGCAACCTATCAGTGCCACCTATCAGTGTCCATCAGTGCAGCCTATCCGTGCCCATCACTGCAGCCTCATTAGCGCACATCAGTGAAGGAGAAAAATCACTTATTTACAAAACTGTATAACAAAAACTAAAAAAAAATGTTTTTTTTTCAAAATTTTCAGTGGTTTTTGGTTTGTTTAGGAAAAAATAAAAAACCCCGAGGTGATTAAATGCCACCAAAATAAAGCTCTATCTGTCTCAAAAAAACGATAAAAATGTCATATGGGTACAGTGTTGCATGACCGCGCAATTGTCATTCAAAGTGTGATAGTGCTGAAAGCTGAAAATTGGCCTGGGCAGGAAGGGGGTAGAAGTGTCCTGTAGACAGGAAGGGGGTAGAAGTGCCCTGTAGGCAGGAAGGGGGTAGAAGTGTCCGGTAGGCAGGAAGGGGGTAGAAGTGCCCGGTAGGCAGGAAGGGGGTAGAAGTGCCCGGTAGGCAGGAAGGGGGTAGAAGTGCCCTGTAGGCAGGAAGGGGGTAGAAGTGTCCTGTAGGCAGGAGGGGGGTAGAAGTGTCCTGTAGACAGGAAGGGGGTAGAAGTGTCCGGTAGGCAGGAAGGGGGTAGAAGTGCCCGGTAGGCAGGAAGGGGGTAGAAGTGCCCTGTAGGCAGGAAGGGGGTAGAAGTGCCCTGTAGGCAGGAAGGGGGTAGAAGTGCCCTGTAGGCAGGAAGGGGGTAGAAGTGCCCGGTAGGCAGGAAGGGGGTAGAAGTGCCCGGTAGGCAGGAAGGGGGTAGAAGTGCCCGGTAGGCAGGAAGGGGGTATAAGTGCCCTGTAGGCAGGAAGGGGGTAGAAGGGTCCTGTAGGCAGGAAGGGGGTAGAAGTGCCCTGTAGGCAGGAAGGGGGTAGAAGTGTCCTGTAGGCAGGAAGGGGGTAGAAGTGCCCGGTGGGCAGGAAGGGGGTAGAAGTGTCCGGTAGGCAGGAAGGGGGTAGAAGTGCCCTGTAGGCAGGAAGGGGGTAGAAGTGCCCGGTGGGCAGGAAGGGGGTAGAAGTGTCCGGTAGGCAGGAAGGGAGTAGAAGTGCCCTGTAGGTGAGGGGTTAAGAATGTCACAACAGTCGGAGCTCCTCCTAAACACGGTTGGACCACACATCAAGAAGACACTCTTGCATGCGCAAATCCATCAGCGCTGAGGAAAGGCTCATAGCAACCCTCCATTACCTAGCTTCTAACTTCCTTCCAGGTCTCAGCTCATGCGCATATTCTTTTCGTAAAAACGATCGCACGATTTGACCATCATTGCCGGGAAAATTGGACGGTTTTCACAAATTTTCCAACATGACCGATAATCCAAAAGAGGAGAAATCGTTAAAAACGGCCAACGATATTAACCCACTAATGGTGTGAAAATCGGCCGATTATTCTTTCGGCCGAAAAATCGGCCGATTTTTGACCCGTCTATGGCCGGCATTATTCATTCTTTGACATTTTTTGTAGCTCAGCCGTGTTTTTGCTCTTTGTTCCTCTTTTAAGTTTATTTTTTGAAGCAACTGTTCCAAGAACATTCTAGAGATGTGTGAAGATATTATCTTCAGAGGTCAAGAATTACTTCTTACAAAAAAATTGACTTATTGTGTTTATTGTTGTCTATTTTTTATAATTGCAGTGAACGGTGATCATTCCCACACACCCGCGACCATCGATGTGATCTCTTCAGGCGGCACCTTACCCACTAGTGTAACCAATTCTACGCCGTCTCCAGGGTCAGGATTGCCTCCTGCGGCAAATGAGGAGTCCTCTGGAGCTGACTCATTGCGAACAACTGAAGCCACTCCATCTTCAGAGGGCCTGCCAACAGGGTAAGACTTGCAGGATGCTCATTAACCCCTTCCCACCCACTCTGGCTTTCCTTTAAAGCAGTGGTCTCCAAACTGCGGCCCGGGGGCTGGATGCGGCCCTTTGCTTGCTTTTATCTGGCCATTGGGCGCTATTTAATCTGTTGAAACCAACGAATTCCTTCCAGCGTTGCCAACGATGGGGCCCAATTCCCACCAATGAAAGCAACGAGGGGGCACAATTCCTACCAATGAAACCAACGAGGGGGCACAATTCCCACCAATGAAACCAACGATAGGGCACAGTTCATCCCAATGATACCAAGAATGGGGCCCAATGACACCAATGATGTATCACAATTTCTCCCAATGACACCATTGATGGAACACAATTCCTCTCACTAACACCAAAGATGGAGCATTGTTTATTCCCACTGATGCCGGGACATTTTCCAGCCTGGCCCCCCTAAAGTCTGAAGGACAGTAAACTGGGCCTTTACGGAGTTAGCTTGGAGACCCCCCCCCCGCTTTAAAGGTTCTGAACTCCGTGGTGGCAAAAAATATAGTTTAATATCGCTTTAGCCCTGGTTCACACTGATGTGGTGCGGAATTCACAGCGGTCTCAGTGCGATTTCCTCACTGCATCATAATCGCACCCCATTCTGAACACCCATGCGATACGATTCTGGTGCGGACCAAAAAGAAGGGTCCTGCACTATTTTTGTGTGGATGCGGTGCGATTTGAGCCATAGAAAATGTATGGCTCAAATTGCACCGCATAGAAATTGCATGTGATTTGCACAGGAATGCGGTGTGCGATGTGCCGCACCACATCAGTGTGGACCAGGGCTTAAACACTGTAGCCACCTTCTTTTGCTGTACAACAAATGTGGATGGAAGAGTCGGCACACCATTAAACAACGTTTTTCTAAATATACTGCACATATATACACTATATTGCCAAAAGTATTGGGCCCACCCTTCAAATCATTGGATACAATCCCCTCCATGGACACAGGTGTATACAATCAAGCCCCTAGGCATGCAGACTGCTTCTACAAACATTGGTGAAAGAATGGGTCGCTCTCAGGAGCTCAGTGACTCCAAGCGTGGTCCCGTGATAGGTGGCCACCTGGGCAATAAGTCCATCCGTGACATTTCCTGGCTACTAAATATTCCACGCTCAACTGTTAGTGGGATTATAACAAAGTGGAAGCAACTGGGAACAACAGCAACTCAGCCACCAAGTGGTAGGCCACGTCACATGACAGGGCGGGGTCAGCGCATGCTGAAGCGCACAGTGCGCAGAAGTCGCCAACTGTCTGCAGAGTCAATAGCTAAAGATCTCCAAACTTGGTGTGGCCTTCAGATGAGCCCAACAACAGTGCGTAGAGAGCTCCATGGAATGGGTTTCCATGGCCGAGCAGCTGCATCCAAGCCTTCCATCACCAAGTGTAATGCAAAGCGTCGGATGCCGTGGTGTAAAGCATGCCGCCACTGGACTCTAGAGCAGTGGAGACGTGTTCTCTAGAGTGACCAATCACGCTTCTTTGTCTGGCAATCCGATGGACATGTCTGGGTTTGGCGGTTGCCAGGAGAACGGTACTTGCCTGACTGCATTGTGCCAAGTGTAAAGTTTGGTGGAGGGGGGATTATGGGGTTGGGCTTGGCCCCCTAGTTCCAGTGAAGGGAACTCTTAAGGCGACATTTTGGACAATTTCATGCTCCCAACTTTGTGGGAGGAGTTTGGGGATGGCCCCTTCCTGTTCCAACATGACTGCCCACCAGTGCACAAAGCAAGGTCCATAAAGACATGGAGGATCCAGTTTGGGGTGGAGGAACTTGACTGTCCTGCACAGAGTCCTGACCTCAACCCCATAGAACACCTTTGGGATGAATTAGAGCGGAGACTGCGAGCCAGGCCTCCTCCCCCGACATCACTGCCTGACTTGACAAATGTGCTTGTGGAAGAATGGTCCAACCTTCCCATAGACACCCTCCTAAACCTTGTGGACGGCCTTCCCAGAAGAGTTGAAGCTGTTATAGCTGCAAAGGGCGGGGCCAACTCAATATTGAACCCTACGGACTAAGACTGGGGGGCCAATAAAGGTCATGTGTGTGGAAAGGGTGGGGCCAACTCAATATTGAACTCTACGGACTAAGACTGGGGGGGCCATTAAAGGTCATGTGCGTGGAAAGGGCGGGGCCAACTCAATATTGAACCCTACGGACTAAGACTGGGGGGGCCATTAAAGGTCATGTGCGTAGAAAGGGCGGGGCCAACTCAATATTGAACCCTACGGACTAAGACTGGGGGGGCCATTAAAGGTCATGTGTGTGGAAAGGGCGGGGCCAACTCAATATTGAACCCTACGGACTAAGACTGAGGGGCCAATAAAGGTCATGTGCGTGGAAAGGCAGGAGGCCCAATACTTATATACATATATATGTGTGTGTATATATAATATGTGTGTGTGTGTATGTATATATATATATATATCATTTCATCTGAGCATTCAGCTCTTTCACTGGTTTTATCCTTTAACTTCAACATCTGGAGTGCTGTGCAGCTAAATAGTTGCATTATGATGATGCCCCGGGAGCCTTGCCCTGGTGTGTGGCGCTTTTGTGTGTTTGTTTGTGCGCAGGGGGCGTTACCCCGGCCCCGCGTTGTCTTTTTGTACAAAGAAGGGTTAACAGGAGGCCCAGGAGTGCTTGTTTGTTTGGCGGGTGAGGTCAGAGGCTGGGAGCAATGTCAGTCACAGGTAATTAGGGTTGCGCTTTCACTGCCTCTTTATGTACGGCTCTGTGAGGGGCTCTGTTCTCTACGCTGGACATTTCCTGCTCAGAACTCCTGGAAAACTTCTGCCTGAACTGTGAAAACCCCCTTTATGTGAGCGCACTGAGCTCCGGGTCCCGTGTATCCTACATGGGATGTTGCAAGGAGATTTGGTTCATGCTCAGTTTCAAAGGCTGAGGGTGAGCAAATAAACCACTTTGTAAAAGCTGGCTAAAAAGAAACATTTATTTTACTTTTTTTACTGTTATTTTAATTTTTCTTTTTTTATCTTTTTTTTTTTTCTTTTAATGCCATATTTAGATGATGGATTTAAAAATAGGGTCTCAAAGAGAATTTACTGGTTTGTAGATTTGTATTTATTGTATTTACTGTGACACAACCATTGCTCAGCTTACTGTAGTTTCCAGAACACCACAAGCATCGCCCTTTGCGTCTTCTCGGTGATCGCGGGCTTACAATGGAACTTCAGCTTCATTTTAATATTTTTGAAGTCAGCAGCTACAAATACTGTAGTACAAATGAGGTACTTACCAGTGCCTGGTGTCCGGTGCTGTCTCCCCATAGCCGGTCCTAAGTACCGCTGCGTGTCACCGGCACCGCCATGTGGGATGCTGGAGCCGGCTGTGGCTTCTTAAGGAACCACATCTGGCTTACCACTGCGCATGTGCTTTCAGAATGATCCTGCAGCATCCTTGGACATGTCACGTGTTCCCGAAGGCTGCGGGAGAGGGCGGGGCAAACATTGCCATCCTCGCCTAGGTGAGGATTGTGGAATTGGGCCTCCATGCCCAGTGAGAAGAGGGAGCCAAGAGAGCCTCTGCTCTTGGGTACAGCACTAGATCAAGATTAGGGTCAGGTAAGTATAAGGGGGGTGGGTGGTGGGGGTTTATTAGCTGAATAAAAAAGTAAATGTAGGCACCACAGGTTAAAATGCCCTATGCCCACTATAAATAGTTCATGTGTGGATAATCGTAAAGAGTCCTTAATGAAATCCATGATAATATACATAAAGTCAGGCACCAGGGCAGCTCTTCCAACGAGCAGAAGCAAGCTCTACATGTGGGACACAGGCAAGAAAGAGAAAAGAGCCCCTCTAAGTGCAGGATTTAACCACCTCCCGGCCGGCCGTTGTATATAAACGGCCGGACTGTGGCAGTGCAGAGGCAGGTGGCCGTTTATATACGGCCTTCCCGCCCCCTGCTTGTGCATGCTCCCTGGGAGCGTGCATCACCACGATCCGGTGCCCGCTGTGTCCTCTGAACAAAGTGGAACACCGATCATCGGACGGGACCTCTGTACGAGGTCCCGATCATGTGATCACTGTTTAGCCAATCAGTGATCACATGCAGAGTAATAAGCAAGATGTCACTTGTGACATCATTGCTTACTACGTGTGAAATCTGTGAATGATCACAGAGGTCACATGGTACAGGGCTATTCAGAACAGCCTTGTACCATGTGACAAGCTGTGACCAATCACAGCTCGCTCAAGGAGAAATGCAAGGAGAAAATGATTGCTTTTACATCCTTTATGGGTATAAAAACAATCCGTGTTAAAAAAAAGTGTAAAAAAAAATCTTCATCACCCCCCACAAGTAGTACAGTGTCACCATGGTAACACTGTACTGCTGGGGTGACGGTGTGTAAAAAAAAAAAAAATATTAATATAACAAAAATGTCAAAAAAAAGTTAAAAAATTATAATTTTTGGTTATAAACTAATTTGGGTTATTTTTTTTTTTACTACAAATATAACGGAATAAATTTTGGCCAAGATTTATGATGAAATACTATTTATTCGCAAAATTTTATAAGAAAAACACTTTTTTTCAAAATTTTTGGACATTTTAATTTACATAGCAAAAAAAATAAAAATCCCAGCCGTGAATAAATACCACCAAAATAAAGCTTTATCTGTCTCAAAAAAATGCTAAAAAATTCATATGGGTACAGTGTTGCATGACCGCGCAATTGTCATTCAAAATGTGATAGAGCTGAAAATTGGCCTGGACAGGAAGGGGGTAAAAGTGTCCGGACTGGAAGGGGGGGAAAGTGTCCGGACTGGAAGGGGGGGAAAGTGTCCGGACTAGAAGGGGGGGAAAGTGTCCGGACTAGAAGGGGGGGAAAGTGTCCGGACTAGAAGGGGGGGGAAAGTGTCCGGACTAGAAGGGGGTGAAAGTGTCTGGACTGGAAGGGGGGGAAAGTGTCCGGACTGGAAGGGGGGTGAAAGTGTCCGGACTGGAAGGGGGTGAAAGCGTTCGGACTGGAAGGGGGTGAAAGCGTCCGGACTGGAAGGGGGTGGAAAGCGTCCGGACTGGAAGAGGGGGGAAAGCGTCCGGACTGGAAGGGGGGGGAAGCGTCCGCACTGGAAGGGGGGGGGGAAGCGTCCGGACTGGAAGGGGGGGGAAAGCGTCCGGACTGGAAGGGGGTAAAAGCGTCTGGACTGGAAGGGGGTGGAAAGCGTCCGGACTGGAAGAGGGGGGGAAGCGTCCGGACTGGAAGGGGGGGGGGAAGCGTCCGGATTGGAAGGGGGTGGAAAGCGTCCGGACTGGAAGGGGGTGGAAAGCGTCCGGACAGGAAGGGGGTGAAAGCGTCCGGACTGGAAGGGGGGGAAAGCGTCCGGACTGGAAGGGGGTGAAAGCGTCCGGACAGGAAGGGGGTGAAAGCGTCCGGACAGGAAGGGGGTGAAAGCGTCCGAGCTGGAAGGGGGGGAAAGCGTCCGGACTGGAAGGGGGGGAAAGCGTCCGGACTGGAAGGGGGGGAAAGCGTCCGGACTGGAAGGGGGTGAAAGCGTCCGGACTGGAAGGGGGGGAAAGCGTCCGGACTGGAAGGGGGTGAAAGCGTCCGAGCTGGAAGGGGGGGAAAGCGTCCGGACAGGAAGGGGGTAAAAGTGTCCGGACTGGAAGGGGGGGAAAGCGTCCGGACAGGAAGGGGGTAAAAGTGTCCGGACTGGAAGGGGGTAAGGGCCAGTTCACACACGCCCTGCGTGCTCCCAGCACATATGTCCGTGACTCACGGAAAGGTCCCTATCTCCCCTTGCAATCGTGACCTTTTTCAATCATGTGACGGCGAATCACATGACCCTAAAACCCCGCCCGCCTCTCGGCTTCTGAAACTCTTAAAGGGCCGGGAGGCCCGGTGCGAAGAGGTTAAGCAATCCTATGCCCAGTAGTCACTCGCTTCTCAATCGCTGCCACTGTCAGCCTTGCGCCCCCTCCCCCATCCCTACAGTAAACCATTGCGCCCAGGGCAGCCGCTCCTTCTGCCCACCCCTTGTCCCGGCCCTGCCTGTAAGTGTCACTAACTGCAGTAGAGCAAAATCATGTCTTCTGCCCCGACATACAAGGTTGTATGCTGTGATGGAACTGTGTAAATCGCAGAACCGGATGGACAGAAATACAAATCCTTTGGCAGCTCCTATACATGTGTTCTATCTATGTCTCTGGCTGTTTGCCTGGAGTTCAGCTTTGGTATGTTTTGGAGACCTCTGCACCTTTAATCCCTACATTTGAGCTGGACAGCAGTGCTGAGTAGGTAAATAATAATGTGTTAGTCACATAAATGTTCTTGGCCAAAACCCTGAAGGACAAGGATGTGTGAGATGAGCCAGGCAGAAGGTAGATGGAGAATGTGGAACACACAGACGGAAAGACGAGGTGGAATGGAAAGGCAAACATTGGCTCCACAGCAGCCATTTTTATTGCCTCTCCTGTCTTCTCCTCTAGAAAGTGTCTACAGTCGGGTGTTGCGCGTTTACGTCCCCCGTTGTACATTCACCGCGACGTTAGCAAGGTGCAGATTGTGGGTACGATGTGCAAAAGTTTTTTTTTTTTTGAGTTGGCTGCCATTCTGTCAAACACAAAGCAACTCAGTGTGTCCGTCACTCTGGCACTTGGGCAGCGGTTTTCTCCTGCAGTTAAGAGAGGCTCCTTGGCAGATCTATTTGAGCCCTGAGCCCTGAGCATAGAAGAACTGGGCAGGATCACACTACCCACAGGGCACCTCATACCCAGCAGCCTCTGACTATGAGCTCAGATCCATCCTCCCTGCTGACCTCCGTGTTTGTTTTACTTCTGCAATGCTGTCTGTCTGGCTATGGTGTAATCATTTACAAAGTTTTTAAAAAAAATAATTTCATCACGATGCGTGGTTTACTTCAATATGTAGCGTGTTTTATCTAACTTTCCCATCAGAGTGGTCATTTTACGAAAAGAAAACAGTCGCACAGCAGTGGAATAGTTGTTTTTGTTACAAGAAGTAGACATTTAAGAAAAAAAATAAACAGCCTGCCATGTTACAGAATATTTTTTTGTATTCCATAGGAGAATTATTGATCATTAAGTGTTGTTGCATGGCGACCACTTCCTGTTATCTCACATATATATATTCTTATTATTATAGCCAAATTTACCACCCTAACTCCTCCCACAGTTTTTACACTACATAGACAGTAATATACCGAAACGTGCGGATTGTTCCCGATTGGTGTGCTATTACTCTGTGGAACGTTTTGCCGAATGGTTCACGAAATATCGGTGTTTTTGTGGTGAAATTGGTCCCATAGGAACGAATGGCGGAATGTTCAAAACTAGAGTGGGAGCTGACAAAAGCTAGAGTGTGAGCTGAAAAATCAGGACATGATTTCTAAACTGCCATCACTCCCTCATTTTCAAGCCCACCTACACGATTTCTAAACTGCGACTGTGCCTTCATTTTTAATATTTCAGAGACATACAATGCAACAAAATGTAGGTCTGGGTCTTGTGATTCTCACAATATAAAGCTCTTTGGTGTAGGATTTATAATTTTTAAACTACAACCGTTTGAAGATGGCAACCGCCAGTGAAGTGAGCAAGTTGGAGCAGTTTGTTTTTAAGCGCTCTTCTCTGCCCTTGCTGTAGAGTGAGTTGCCATAGGAACCCAGGTGTGTGAGCAGGCAGCAGAGTGACAAAAGCTAGAGTGTGAGCTGAAAAATCAGGACATGATTTCTAAACTGCCACCACTCCCTCATTTTCAAGCCCACCTACACAAATCGTATATCAAAACGTTCAGCTATCCCTGCTGCCACTAAAAATGTCCACGGCTAAGCCATAGTCCTGATAGTTCTCACAATATGACCATTTGTTTGCAACTCACGCCGCCCATTGACATTCATTGAAACTCCACTCTAGCCACCTCAAATTTGAAGGGCAATTTCTAAACTGCGACTGTGCCTTCATTTTTAATATTTCAGAGACATACTATGCATCAAAATGTAGGTCTGGGTCTTGTGATTCTCACAATATAAAGCTCTTCGGTGTAGGATTTATAATTTTTAAACTACAACCGTTTGAAGATGGCAACCGCCAGTGAAGTGAGCAAGTTGGAGCAGTTTGTTTTTAAGCGCTCTTCTCTGCCCTTGCTGTAGAGTGAGTTGCCATAGGAACCCAGGTGTGTGAGCAGGCAGCAGAGTGACAAAAGATAGAGTGTGAGCTGAAAAATCAGGACATGATTTCTAAACTCCCTCATTTTCAAGCCTTAGACTACTGGTGGAGGCAAGAACACTTCACAGAATTTCCCCAGAAATTGTAGCTTTTCTAGTTTTCAGTTAAAATATCAGTTACAACAAAGGAGATTACTAATCTGTAACCCCATCCCAGGGAGAACATCGGCATATGACACTCAAGATATCTACAAAAATATTAGCCGGCAACTCGTTTGCTTCTAAATCCAGAGCTATGCTATGAATAAGGCTCTCGCCGAAACGCGTTAGCATTTTATGGATCCCGTACTTCTACCTTGTAACCAATAAATAAGTGGATTTAGAATCAATCGAGTTGCCGGCTAATATTTTGTAGATATCTGGTGCCAGTGGACGGTTTTAGCCTGAGCACCAGCCTCCAGTTGGGAATCATTAATGGATGGTTGAGTTTGCTATATCTCATGACACACAAGGTAGGGCAAGCACAAGTTTCCAGAATCCTGGTAGGATAGTGCATCTTGAACTACCCTGAGGGGTGAAACACATAAAGGAAGGAAACCATAAGAAAAAAAAAATTAAAAAGTTATAATATTCCCCCCAATCCCACCAGAAACCATAGGCAGACTTGGGCCAGGAACCACGGACAGCCTATGGTGGAATATCAAGATCTACCAAGCTATTCCTGCCATAGCTCAGCGTATCTCTTCAAGCCTTGTCATACCCGTCCAACTCTCCTTTCTAGTCCTAATATCTCCCAGTGAGATGATTTAGAAGAAGAAAACAAAAGGGGGGGGGGGGTGGAGGAACAAAAATATATAATAGAGGGGATAAGGAGGGGGGCATAGTAGGGTTTCTGAGGGAAAGATCGAGATTTCTGCCTTCTCTACAGACATGTCCATGCAGGATGGTCATCCAGACTCTCCTGGAAGACCAGTGCTTAACCTACAAAGAGCTCCACACAATAGCTTATGGAAGTCTTGCGTTCCGACAGTCCGTCCCCCCAGCATCCATAAAAACTCAAAATATTTTAATTCAAGAAATATACTCTGCTATCACCACATTCTCTCTGGGGTTGCAGACTCCAAAGTCTACTGCTGGTCAACTTCCAGGTTACAGAATTATTCCGGGAATGGATATCTTATTCATAGTTGCATATTATATACCCTACTTGGCCAATGCACTGGAAGCTGGAAAACACTGAAGTAGACACCATTACTCCAGTGATCTCCACTTGCTCCCAGATCCTACATGGAGTGGCTGCTGCTTACTGAACAGACTGCAGACTCTCTACTCCAAAGTCTAGTGCTGGTCAGCTTCCAGGTTACAGAATTATTCCAGGAATGGATATTTTATTCATTAAATCACAGGATAAGTGAGCGCTAGAGTAAATTATAAATGAGTTAAAGGAAGAAAACAGCAGCTGAACACCAAAAAGGCACCATATGAACCTCCAAAATAGTCAGAATAAAGCAAGGTGCAGCGCTACAATGATCCGTTAAATCGTATGAACATATTGTATTCAAACATCCTCATATAAAATACAATAAAAATAAAATAAAGTGAAAAATCAATAACAAGGTGCAAATAGAAACGTCACCAATTGGTGACTAGTAGGTGTTTGGGCACTAAACCAAATACAGTCTATAGCGCAAGTACAAACAGATCCCAGATCTTCAAAAATCCAATGGCTGGATCCGTGGGTGAGGTGATAGATGTGTAAAGATTGCGCACTCACCAGATACGCAATCACAATGCACATTTGGAGTAGATAACCTCAGGACATCAAGGATCCTTATATGGGTCTGGTCAGATCTGGTCAAATACCCCTCACTGCTTGGTAGTGAGGTTATCTACTCTAAATGCGCATTGTGATTGTGTATCTGGTGAGTGCGCAATCTTTACACATCTATCACCTCACCCACGGATCCAGCCATTGGATTTTTGAAGATCATCTGGGATCTTTTTGTACTCGCGCTATAGACTGTATTTGATATTTTATTCATAGTTGCATAGTATATACCCTACTTGGCCAATGCCCCTGGAAGCTGGAAAACACTGAAGTAGACCCCGTTACACCAGTGATCTCCACTTGCTCCCTACATGGAGTGGCTGCTGCTTCCTGAACAGACTGCATACTCTCTACTCCAAAGTCTAGTGCTGGTCAGCTTCCAGGTTACAGAACTATTCCGGGAATGGATATTTTA
This sequence comes from Staurois parvus, assembly GCF_062004578.1. Taxonomy (NCBI): domain Eukaryota; kingdom Metazoa; phylum Chordata; class Amphibia; order Anura; family Ranidae; genus Staurois; species Staurois parvus. The sequence goes on along the minus strand of NW_028321772.1, from coordinate 26,559 downwards.
TTCGTAGTTGCATAGTATATACCCTACTTGGCCAATGCCCTGGAAGCTGGAAAACACTGAAGTAGACGCCGTTACTCCAGTGATCTCCACTTGCTCCCTACATGGAGTGGCTGCTGCTTCCTGAACAGAGGTCGGCCGCTCTGGCACAGGTGCAATTAGGAGAATGCTTTGCATTTCTTGAATGAATGCAAAGTGTTCTTTGATTAGATGGGGTGGAGAGGCGGGGTGGTGACAATGCAAAGCATTCTCTGAATGGTGTCTGTGCCAAGCAGCTGACCTCCTGTGTTCACAATGCAGGAAAGCAGCCGCTCAGCACGGGACCCAGAAGTAAGTGGAGATCGCTGAAGCTGGAGGGGTGTCTACGTCGGTGATTTCCAGCTTCCAGGGGCATCAGCCACCAGGCATGGTATATGCATAGTTACATCGATCCAAGCCGCTTCAATGTAATTCTGTATAATATACACATGCCTGGAATTATTCTTTAATTGATAGCAGTGCCATTCTGTTGCCATATCCTCACATTTCTCTGACACAGATCAGAGTTCCTCTGCCTCTTTCCCATCAGCCATAGGTGCTAGCAACCCCCCAGTTCCATCCCTTTACCAGGCAGTTTGCACACAAATGTAGTCACGTGGGCCTGGGCTTGCAGTACAGTGCTGCAGAGAGTGTCACTGATGTTTTAATGTGGGCACCATTCTCTGCAGTATTGAAATCCACCCAGCACCACCGAGAGAAGAGGACCCAGGAACATCACATGGCCTGGCAGAAGACTAATGTATGGATTAGGGAAATTCCTTTTACACCATTGCTGTGTCTATTAGTAATGTTGGGACTGGAGGATGGAAACACATTGTATGGTGGGAAATACAGGCATCTGACACTTCTGGAACAGAGCAGAGGTTGGAGGCTGCAGCACTGGAACAGAACAAGGGTTGGAGGCTGCAGCACTGGAACAGAGCAGAGGTTGGAGGCTGCAGCACTGGAACAGAACAAGGGTCGGAGGCTGCAGCACTGGAACAGGGCAAAGGTTGGAGGCTGCAGCACTGGAACAGAGCAAAGGTTGGAGGCTGCAGCACTGGAACAGAGCAAAGGTTGGATGCTGCAGTACTGGAACAGAGCAAAGGTTGGAGGCTGCAGCACTGGAACAGAGCAAAGGTTGAAGGCTGCGGCACTGGAACAGTAAAAGTTGGATGCTGCAGAAATGGAACAGAGCAAAGGTTGGAGGCTGCAGCACTGGAACAGAGCAAAGGTTGGAGGCTGCAGCATTGGAACAGAGCAAGGGTTGGAGGCTGCAGCATTGGAACAGAGCAAGGGTTGGAGGCTGCAGCACTGGAACAGAGCAAGGGTTGGAGGCTGCAGCACTGGAACAGAGTAAAAGTTGGAGGCTGCAGCACTGGAACAGAGCAAAGGTTGGAGGCTGCAGCACTGGAACAGAGCAAAGGTTGGAGGCTGCAGCACTGGAACAGAGCAAAGGTTGGAGGCTGTGGCACTGGAACAGTAAAAGTTGGATGCTGCAGAAATGGAACAGCAAAGGTTGGAGGCTGCAGCACCAGAACAGAGCAAAGGTTGGATGCTGCAGCACTGGAACAGGGCAAAGGTTGGAGGCTGCAGCACTGGAACAGGGCAAAGGTTGGCGGCTGCAGCACTGGAACAGAGCAAAGGTTGAATGGTGCAGCACTGGAAAAGAGCATACGTTTTATGCTCCAGCACTGGAACAGAACAAGGGTTGGATGCTGCAGCACTGGATCAGAGCAAAGGTTGGATGCTGCAGCAGTAGAACAGAGTACAACTTGGAGACATGGGCTTCTGGAAAGATGAGTATAGATACCTCTTTTTCAGGAAAAGTGCCAGCAGGAATTTTTAGATCCTGCCAAGGTCACTTCAGTGTCCGAAAGGGAAGTGAAAAGGTCCTAGTAAACAACCGGACACTGGTGGTCCTTTTCTCTATAGCAATTAATACAATTAAAGGCAGATTCCAAAAAATTCTAATTTCTCCCCAGACACGGTTCTATCTTCATTGCAGTCCTATGTTATGATATGCATCAGGTTCTACCCGTCACCTGTACACTTTTCAGGGAACTGCCAGCCGAACCGGTATTCAGTGCTCTCCATGAATTCGTCTCCATTATGAAGAGTGAGGACTGTTCAGCAATGTCACTATTTCTTTGTAGAACCGTAAATTGAATATGGGCTCAGCCAAGCGTCCATAGGAGACAAGTACACCATGTGAGGTAAACCGTGTCAGGCTTTGAAGCAGTCGCGCGGCAGACGAAATGCACGCAGCGTGCAGGTCAGGGGCATGGCGCGGCTCACATGTCGGTGCCAGGTTTGCTGTGGGGCTGGACAGGACACAGGCATGAGGATGACGGAATTTCCAGTCAAAGCCACAGTGGCAGACACTCACCAGGTTACACTGCGACTTGGCAGCTCTCGTGGCATTTGTTTGCACAAGGTTGTTTTATTTTTTCAGCAGCCCTGAGCTCGAGAGAGAAGATTCTGTACATTAATTCAATTTTGTAATTTATTAGAACATTCCATGCGGTGGAGAGGAAGGCAGCAAAGCCGGTTTTATTTTCACCATATACATGCGTGCATCACAACAATCCACCTCGTTATACGGCATTCATGGTCGCAGGCTAGGCACTGCGTTGCTTCGATTCTAAGCTGTCTGCTCGTGGTTTGGAGTTTGAAGGTCTAAAATGAACTTGGGATTTACCTCTGCAAGACAAAAACAACAGGTTCTTTTATGGAATGCCCTGAATCTTGTACAATGCTCTTTTCTCATCACTCCCCCACCCATGTTTATGCTGCACCAAGCAAAGATAAAATATGTAGTACTTCCGGATATAATGTATCATGTGACTCCGCACTCTTCCTCCCACTGGAAGCTCCTTGTGCTTGGCAATTCGCTCCCTGAGGCACCAGCATCATTACATGGGATCTTCAGCCCTGTGTAAGCTCCAGATTATTATTTTTTATTTCAGGTACTTATATAGCGCCGTCAATTTATGAAGCACTTTACATATATATTGTACTTTCACGTCAGTCCCTGACCCTCAAAGGGTGTACAATCTAAGGTCCCGAACCCTCAAGGGGTGTACAATCTAAGGTCCCGAACCCTCAAGGGGTGTACAATCTAAGGTCCCGAACCCTCAAGGGGCGTACAATCTAAAGTAGATTGGATCAACTTCTTTATTTTTCATCTCACCGCCGGTGGGTAGCAGAGCACAGGGGGAGCTAAGGGAAGCGAAGTATCAGTTGGTACAGGGGCCAATGTGAACGCATTTCTCAACTGTGGGTACAGGATTATGTATATGGAGGCTTTCTATTTATTTATTGTGTTTATTTTTTTTTTTTTATTATTATTTCTATTAGTTAAACTAGATGGAGAATGCCTTTTTCAATCTAAGTATTTAAAGCGGAGCTTTACCCAAAAGGGGAAATTTCGCTTTAAGGCTTTGTCCTCCGCTCCCCAGTAAGGGTTGGCTCTCCCCGGACCCTGCATTCACTATATCCGCTCTCCCCAGACCCCGCATTCACTATATCCGCTTTCCACGGACCCCGCATTCACTATATCTGCTCTCCCTGGACCCCGCATTCACAATATCCGCTCTCCCCGAACGCCGCATTCCCTATATCCGCTCTCCCCGGACCCCGAATTCACTATATCCGCTCTCCCCGGACCCCGAATTCACTATATCCGCTCTCCACGGACCCCGCATTCCCCCCTTATGTATTATACATGGAGGTCATATCCCCTTATGTATTATACATGGAGGTCATATCCCCCCTTATGTATTATACATGGAGATCATATCCCCCCCCTTATGTATTATACATGGAGGTCATATCCCCCCCCTTATGTATTATACATGGAGATCATATCCCCCCCCTTATGTATTATACATGGAGATCATATCCCCCCCTTATGTATTATACATGGAGATCATATCCCCCCTTATGTATTATACATGGAGATCATATCCCCCCCTTATGTATTATACATGGAGATCATATCCCCCCCTTATGTATTATACATGGAGATCATATCCCCCCTTATGTATTATACATGGAGATCATATCCCCCCCTTATGTATTATACATGGAGATCATATCCCCCTTATGTATTATACATGGAGATCATATCCCCCCTTATGTATTATACATGGAGATCATATCCCCCTTATGTATTATACATGGAGATCATATCCCCCCCCCTTATGTATTATACATGGAGATCATATCCCCCCCCTTATGTATTATACATGGAGATCATACCCCCCCCTTATGTATTATACATGGAGGTCATATCCCCCCTTATGTATTATACATGGAGATCATGTCCCCCTTATGTATTATACATGGAGATCATATCCCCCTTATGTATTATACATGGAGATCATATCCCCCCTTATGTATTATACATGGAGATCATATCCCCCCTTATGTATTATACATGGAGATCATATCCCCCCTTATGTATTATACATGGAGATCATATCCCCCCCCTTATGTATTATACATGGAGATCATATCCCCCCTTATGTATTATACATGGAGATCATATCCCCCTTATGTATTATACATGGAGATCATATCCCCCCCCCTTATGTATTATACATGGAGATCATATCCCCTCTTATGTATTATACATGGAGATCATATCCCCCCCTATGTATTATACATGGAGATCATATCCCCCCCCCCCCTTTAGTCTCCTCTTCTTAAGAGAGAATAAATTCAGTTCCTCTAATCTTTCCTCATAGCTGATCTCCTCCATGCCTCTTATCAGTTTAGTTGCCCTTCTCTGTACTTTCTCCAGTTCCCCAATGTTCTTTTAGTTTGTCCGGTTCTTTTTATTATGTTTGCATTTGAATGATCGTTTCTCTGTAAAACCCGCATTTCTGTTTTAGGTGGGAGCAGAGAATGCTGAGCAATGGACGTGTTTATTACGTAGACCATAACACAAAGACCACCACGTGGGAACGACCTCTGCCACCTGGGTGAGACCTCACACTTTGTGGCTTAACTGCTTTCCATGTCACTGCCATGTGCCCTCAGAAATGCGGGTGGTGGTTGGTGGGGGGGGGGTGCTGTAGAAAGCCTGCAGCAACTAGACATTTGTGTTTTCTCTATGTAGATGGGAAAAGCGGGTGGACAGTCGAGGGCGATACTACTACGTTGACCACAACACCCGCACCACCACTTGGCAGAGACCTACGGCGGAGTACGTCCGCAACTACGAGCAATGGCAGACCCAGAGGAACCAGTTGCAGGGGGCGATGCAGCAGCTGAGTCAGCGCTACCTGTATCAGGTAAGACGTGCCATACAAATAAAATGGTAAGGTGTCCTTTGTTTTTATTTAAGGTGCAATACATTCTTTAACAGTTTACTGAGTACACACAGACTGCAAAGCCAGTCTTCCCCAAGTACCTGTAAATTCTTAGCATTCCCTTTCACATTCTCCCCATCCTTTCTGTCTCTTTACTTTTTTTTTTCTCTCTATTCTTCCTTTCCTCCTCCATTCTATTTTCCTCCATCCCTCCTCATCCACTATCTCTTCCATGCTCTCCATTCTCCCTATACTTTGGACCAACAGTTTTACAAGTTTTAGAATATATCCTTTTGTAGTATAGGACTGGTGCTCCCGGCACAAGTTTAGGGATTTTATTAGAGGGTTTAGTTTGATTGTTGGGGCCAAAGCATGACACTGGTGAAGGATAATTACCAAAAAATGATTTCTCCTGCACTCCGGGACCCAGGCCGGTGGGGAGTAGATGGAAAACACTCCAGAGAGGCAACCACCGGAGTATCCAAAGTCGTGCAGCTCCAAACCAAGGCTGGGGAAGCCCGAACAAACTGTGAAGTGAAACAACAAGAAGCGCACCAACCTTGTGCATTACCTCAGTAACCAAAATTTATTTAATGAAGGAATGGTACTCACAAACAGCGGATAAAAACAGGCATGTAAGTCCACCAAGGGACTTCAAACGCAAGAGACCAGTGCGAATCCCATCATGGGTGTAGGCTTGACCTTCGAAACGCGTCAGCTGGACTGAGTACCTACACCCATGATGGGATTCGCACTGGTCTCTTGCGTTTGAAGTCCCTTGGTGGACTTGCATGCCTGTTTTTATCCGCTGTTTGTGAGTACCATTCCTTCATTAAATAAATTTTGGTTACTGAGGTAATGCACAAGGTTGGTGCGCTTCTTGTTGTTTCACTTCACAGAAGGATAATTACCCTTCATCCTTGACCCTTCAACGTAATCCTTGATTTGACCCTTCAATGTAATCCTTGATTTGACCCTTCAACGTAATCCTTGATTTGACCCTTCAACGTAATCCTTGATTTGACCCCTCAACGTAATCCTTGCTTTGACCCTTCATCGTAATCCTTGATTTGACCCTTCAACGTAATCCTTGATTTGACCCTTCATCGTAATCCTTGATTTGACCCTTCATCGTAATCCTTGATTTGACCCTTCAACGTAATCCTTGATTTGACCACTCAACGTAATCCTTGATTTGACCACTCAACGTAATCCTTGATTTGACCCTTCATCGTAATCCTTGATTTGACCACTCAACGTAATCCTTGATTTGACCCTTCAACGTAATCCTTGATTTGACCCTTCAACGTAATCCTTGATTTGACCCTTCAACGCAATCCTTGATTTGACCCTTCAACGTAATCCTTGATTTGACCCTTCAACGTAATCCTTGATTTGACCCTTCATCGTAATCCTTGATTTGACCCTACAGCTTAATCCTCAGCCTAACGCTTCACACGCTCAAAATGAGCTCGTAGGCGTCATTCACACCCACGACTGGGGCCGGTGCGAAGAGTAGCGGCAGAAATCTTCTGGTTTCTGTTGCGGCTGTCAGCCGCTAAGTGCGGCCCCATTCACTGTCATGACAGGTCACTGTTGGCAGCAACTATTCGCAGCTCTCTGCACAACCAGCGATTACCTGCGGTGATTGCTGCTGGACACACTTTGGCTGCAAGCGCTGATCGAATGCTGGTTTTCCAGCACGCCCATTTGGCAGAAGCCGGTTGTCGGGGAGATAATTTTTGCCATGGCAAGTGTACTCCCCAGCCGCTGCTTTTCCAGCTAAAGAGGGTTGTGGTTGGGGGCTGATTAAATGGTTTTTCTACTCAACCACTGGAGTGAACAAGCCCCTGATCCAACGATTTGGCACAGTACAGTACAGTTTTCAAAGCAACTTATTTTTTTGTGAGTCTGTTGCAAAATGTCGGACTTGGAGACCAGTAATAGCACTTCTTGTTATAGACTGACAATGCTGAAGCGCTGCAATTAGAAGCAGCGATGTCTACCTGTCATTCAGCTGGCCTTCGGATTGCTTATCTGATAGACCTGAACAGGCAACTGAAGGCACCCGTTCAGCAGGGACAGCACTGCTGCCATTTGTCAGGCAGTGGCTCAAAGCGGCCATACCTTGATTGAAATTTGACCGGTCCAGTAGGGGTTTGCTGAATTTCAATCCATATATATGAGGACAGTGGTTGTACAGAAGTTGATCTACCAGTCGAGGTCTGCACAACCAGCCTGTTGGGTTTTTCTCGAAAGAACAGTGCTACCGGTTATAGCTGGCATCACTGACTAGCGGGAAAGTCTCCCTGCTGTCAGAATACAGCGGGGGAAATCACTCGGTGGGAGTGATTTCCCCCATCCGCTTCGTGTGGATGAAGAAATTGGGTTATTTTTTTCTAAAAGAATTATTAAAGTAATTGTAAATAATAAACATGTTATACTTCCCTTCTGCATTCGATCGCCTAGGCGATCGCAGCGGGAGTGGAATGGGTGCCAAAGGTGTCAATCCTTAATGGGGAGCGGGGGGACCAATCTTTAAAGCGGAACTTCCCCTTTTGGGTGGAACTCCGCTTTAATACGTAGGGAAATTAACTCTTTCTGTACTATGCAAAATCAATGTTCTTGAATGTTTCTAAAGACTACAAAACCGCACACTTCAAGAACATATGAACGCACGCTAATGCAGCACAGTGGCTAAATGGTTAGCACTTCCACCTGGCAGTACTAGGGTCGCTGGTTCGAATCCCAACCACGGCACCACCTGCCTGGAGTTTGCATGTTCTCCCTGTGACTGCGTGGGTACTCCGGTTTTCTCCCACACTCCAAAGACATGCTGGTAGGTTAATTGGATTCAGTCTAAATTGGCCCTAGTATGTGTATGTATCAATGTGAGTTAGGGACCTTAGATTGTACGCCCCTTGAGGGTTAGGGACCGATGTGAATGTACAATATATATATATATACAGTTGCAAGAAAAAGTATGTGAACCCCTTGGGATTACGTGGAGTTTTGCATGAATTGGGCATAAAATGTGCTCTGAACGTCATCTAAGTCACAACAATAGAAGAACACAGTCTGCTGAACATAATACTACACAAACATTAGGTGTTGCCATGGTTTAATTGCACATAACATGTAAACATTCACAGTGCAGGGAGGAAAAAGTATGTGAGGCCCTAGCTTAATGACTTCTCCCAGAGCTAATTGGAGCCAGGAGTGAGCCAACCTTGACTCCAATCGGTGTGATGATATTGGATGTGTTGCTGACAGCTGTCCTGCCCTTAAAAAACACACACCTGTTTTGGGTTTACTGGTTTCAAGAAGCACTGTCTGATGTGAACCATGCCTCGCAGAAAAGAGCTCTCATAAGACCTACCATCAAGAATTGTTGACTTGCATGAAGCTGGAAAGGTTTACAAAAGTATCTCCAAAAGCCTTGATGTTCATGTGTCCACGGTAAGACAGACTGTCTACAAATGGAGAAAGTTTAGCACTGCTGCTACTCTCCCTAGGCGTGGTCGTCCTGTAAAAATGACTGCAAGAGCACAGCGCAGAATGCTGCATGAGGTAAAGAAGAATCCCAGAGTGTCAGCTAAAGACCTACAGAAATCTCTGGCACATGCTAACATTTTTGTTGACACATCTAAAATAAGGAAAACATTAAACAAGAATGGAGTACATGGGAGGACACCACGGAGGAAGCCATTGCTGTCCAAAAAGAATATTGCAGCACGTTTGAAGTTTGCAAAAGAGCACCTGGATGTTCCACAGCACTACTGGCAAAATATACTGTGGACAGATGAAACCAAGATTGAGTTGTTTGGGAAGAACACACAACACTATGTGTGGAGAAAAAAAGGCACAGCACACCAACATCAAAACCTCATCCCCACTGTGAAACATGGCGGAGGGAGCATCATGGTTTGGGGCTGCTTTGCTGCCTCAGGGCCTGGAGGGATTGTTGTCATTGATGGGAAAATGAATTCCAGAGTTTATCAAGACATTTTGCAGGAAAACGTACGACCATCTGTCCGCCAACTGAAGCTTCGCAGAGGATGGGTGATGCAACAGGACAATGACCCAAAGCATACAAGTCATTCAACAAAACAATGGCTGCAACAGCACAGAATACGCCTTCTGGAGTGGCCCAGTCAAAGTCCTGACCTCAACCCAATTGAAATGCTGAGGCATGACCTTAAGAGAGCGATTCACACCAGACATCCCAAGAATATTGCTACACTGAAACAGCTTTGTGAAGAGGAGTGGTCCAAAATGACTCCAGATCGTTGTGCAGGTCTGATCTGCAACTACAGGAAACGTTTGGTTGAGGTTATTGCTGCCAAAGGAGGGTCAACCAGTTATTAAGTCCAAAGGTTCACATACTTTTTCCTCCCTGCACTGTGAATGTTTACATGTTATGTGCAATTAAACCATGGCAACATCTAATGTTTGTGTAGTATTATGTTCAGCAGACTGTGTTCTTCTGTTGTTGTGACTTAGATGACGTTCAGAGCACATTTTATGCCCAATTCATGCAAAACTCCACGTAATCCCAAGGGGTTCACATACTTTTTCTTGCAACTGTGTGTGTGTGTATATGTGTATATATATATATATATATATATATATATATATATATGTGTGTGTGTGTGTATATGTATATATGTGTGTATATGTATATATAAATTGGCCCTAGTACGTGTGAATGTGCGTTAGGTATTTCAGACTGGGTTAGGGACTGATGTGAATATATATTAAGTCACAGGGAGATATATATATATATATATATATATCTCCCTGTGACTGTGTGGGTTTCCTCTGGATACTCCGGTTTCCTCCCACACTACAAAGACATGCTGGTAGGTGAATTGGCTCCTGTCTACATTGTCCCTAGTATGTGTATGTATGAATGTGAGTTATGGACCTTAGATTGTACGCCCCTTGAGGGGCGGGGACTGATGTGAATGTACAATATATATGTAAAGTGCTGCGTAAACTGACGGCGCTATATAAGTACCTGAAATAAATAATAATACATAGGTGTTAAGCGCAGTATTACTTTTGCATGGAATAAAGGGTTAGCAATAGTGTGCTCTGGAATGGCTGAGTTTTATGAATTGCCTACATGGTATGTATGATCCATTTTCTTAATATCGCTTTCAAGCTGTGCCTATCATTTTATTTTAGTAACACAGATGAATGAGAGGACTGGGCAGGCCATGGAAATACATGCCACACATTCCCCCATAAAAGATTTCTTTTCTTAAACGAGTGAATGGTGCAACGCAGCTCTGTTCCATCAGAATAAGAATGCACAAATGCCCATTACATGTGTTTTCACAACTGCTTCTGGTATTTTGTGGGGGATCCTTTCAGGAGGTCGACACAAACTGCCCACAGTGGAGACTGGTCCCGTATCCCCCGGGGACTTCATAGCTGGTCAAGTGAGGGAGAGTTATATAAACATTAGCAGTCCGCACGCCCCCTCCGCACCTCCCAGCAATTTCACACCCCCCTTACACACCTCCCTTCTTCTCTCTAAGCATCCCCTCACTGCAGGAGAAGAAAGGTGCATTGTAAGCCAGGATCCAAGGGAAGGGGGGTAGCAGCGGTGCCTATAAGTTGCTGAATATTCCTTCAGTTTGGGCTACTCTTGCTCACCGCTCTGCCAAGGGACGGGTTTTGGGTTTGGGAGGGGAGGAGGTGAGAGAGGGGGTCTGTGTTGGAAAGGGGGGCCAGGATCTGAGCCCAGAGCCGGGAAGAGCTGGGCGTTTACTGGTGGCTTGTGGGAATGATTTCATTTGAAAGGCCTGCAATATTTTCCCCTCTGGTTTGGGAGCAAGTCGGACGTGTGAGAGCTGAGTCCAGCTGGGGACGTCTGCAAAGCACATGGCATCTCCTGCTCAGGGCAGCCTCCAGTCCTGCACTGTCCTGTCACTAGAGGGGACCTACCTAGTTACCTGCTTCCCTTTCCTCACTTTCTGCCTTGCTGTCTCTCTGTTCGCAGTCCCCGGCCGCTGCACCAGACAATGATCCTCTTGGACCGCTACCCAATGGATGGGGTAAGTGGGAGCTCCTTGGTTTCATTTTTTTAACCGACTGTTTTATTGAACTTTATAGGAACATGTTAGTCTAGTATTTGGAAACGTTAAAAGTGCAATGAGGCTGATTTCTAAATGGGGGGGGGGAGCAGAGATGATGCATATAATAACCAATCAGTCTTCATCTTTTAAATGAGACTAGGAATCTGGTTAACATTGACAACTGCGCCAGTTTTCATACCTTAAGCCCATTGATTGAAAATTGTAAAAAATTGGTTTACCGAGTCTGCAGTGACTGATCTGGTTAGCATTGACAATTGCGCCAGTTTTTATACCTCAATCCCGTTGATTGAAAATTTAAAAAATTGGTTTACCGGGTCTGCAGTGACCGATCTGGTTAACATTGACAATTGCGCCAGTTTTTATACCTCAATCCCATTGATTGAAAAATTAAAAAATTGGTTTACCGTGTCTGCAGTGACCGATCTGGTTAACATTGACAATTGCGCCAGTTTTTATACCTCAATCCCATTGATTGAAAATTTAAAAAATTGGTTTACCGTGTCTGCAGTGACCGATCTGGTTAGCATTGACAATTGCGCCAGTTTTTATACGTCAATCCCATTGATTGAAAATTTTAAAAATTGGTTTACCGTGTCTGCAGTGACCGATCTGGTTAACATTGACAATTGCGCCAGTTTTTATACCTCAATCCCATTGATTGAAAATTTAAAAAATTGGTTTACCGTGTCTGCAGTGACCGATCTGGTTAGCATTGACAATTGCGCGAGTTTTCATACCTCAAGCCCATTGATTGAAAATTTTAAAAAATTGGTTTACCATGTCTGAAGTGACTGATGTATTGCATATATCGAGTTTGTTAAAGCAAATGGGAGTTTCTTTTTTTTAATTTTTTTTTGTTCTCTATGATTGTATCATTTTTTGTGCCATTTGGATGCTGTTTGTAAGGGTAAGGGTGGACCAATCTCCACAGCCAGGTAGCCAGTGTCCCTAAGAACATTACAGGTGGTGTGCCTACAATGCTGAAACTTTTTTTATTGCCCATAGAAGTACATATATCCTGGTTCTAAAAATGATCCTGTTGGATCCTCCTAAAGACTGACCTGCTCTTAAATTTTGATATAAGACCTTTAGGACTGTTATGTCTCTTTGAGTTAGCCAATAATTAGTATCATATTGATTCCCCTTTTTTAGACTTGGTGCTCTTTTGTATCTCTAAACCAACAATAGGGTGTACTTTGTATGGGAAGGAATGTAAGCAGCTTTATGTTTGAAATATACTGGTCCGGGATGGTAGTTGGCCCAGTTTTTAGTATATTTAGTTCTGTTGGGGCATTGGCTTTAAGTGGTTTGGCAGTAGCTGCAGGGGAGAAAGCGGACCAAGTTGGGGTCTTTGTAGGTCCAGAAAAGTTAGATGTGGTGGATGACGACACAAGCAAGTTTTAGAGCAGTAAATAGCTCAGTGCTGGGTATATTTACTTCTAGTTTGAATTACAATTATTTAATTGCTAGAGTAGTAAGCGATTTGTTGAGGGTATGTACTGCTCATTCCCTGGAGTTGTAAGTGACTTGTGGGGTATGTACTGCTCATTCCCTAGAGCTGTAAGTGACTTGTTGTGGGGTATGTACTGCTCATTCCCTAGAGCTGTAAGTGACTTGTTGTAGAGTATGTACTGCTCATTCCCTAGAGTTGTAAGCGACTTGTTGTGTGTTGTGTACTGCTCATTCCCTAGAGTTGTAATTGACTTGTTGTGGGGTGTGTACTGCTCATTCCCTAGAGTTGTAAGCGACTTGTTGTAGGGTGTGTACTGCTCATTCCCTAGAGTTGTAAGCGACTTGTGGGGTATGTACTGCTCATTCCCTAGAGCTGCAAGCAACTTGTTGTAGGGTGTGTACTGCTCATTCCCTAGAGTTGTAATTGACTTGTTGTAGGGTGTGTACTGCTCATTCCCTAGAGTTGTAATTGACTTGTTGTAGGGTGTGTACTGCTCATTCCCTAGAGCTGCAAGCAACTTGTTGTAGAGTATGTACTGCTCATTCCCTAGAGTTGTAAGTGACTTGTTGTGGGTTGTGTATTGCTCATTCCCTAGAGTTGTAAGCGACTTGTTGTGTGTTGTATACTGCTCATTCCCTAGAGTCGTAAGCGACTTGTTGTGGGTTGTGTATTGCTGATTCCCTAGAGTCGTAAGCGACTTGTTGTGTGTTGTATACTGCTCATTCCCTAGAGTCGTAAGCGACTTGTTGTAGGGTGTGTACTGCTCATTCCCTAGAGTTGTAAGCGACTTGTTGTGTGTTGTATACTGCTCATTCCCTAGAGTCGTAAGCGACTTGTTGTGTGTTGTGTACTGCTCATTCCCTAGAGTTGTAAGTGACTTGTTGTGGGGTGTGTATTGCTCATTCCCTAGAGTTGTAAGTGACTTGTTGTGGGTTGTATACTGCTCATTCCCTAGAGTCGTAAGCGACTTGTGCGTTGTGTACTGCTCATTCCATAGAGTTGTAAGTGACTTGTGGGGTACGTACTGCTCATTCCCTAGAGCTGTAAGCGACTTGTTGTGGGGTGTATACTGGTCATTCTGTGTTTGTAGGTCTAGAGCAGGGGTCTGCAAACTTTCCAATCAAAGGGCCACTTGACTGTCCTTCAGACTTTTGGGGAGCCGGACTGTGGCCAGTAGAGTAGAAAACGTCCTAGCGTCAGTGAGAGGCATAGTGTCCCATATTTGGTATTCGGGGAAGGGATAGTGCCCCGTTGTTGGTGTCAGTGAGAGGAATAGCTCCCCTTTTGTTGGTTTCAATGGAAGGAATAGTGCACCATCATTGGTGTCATCAGTAGGAATAGTATCCTATCATTGGTGGTGGGAAGAATAGTGCCTCATCGTTGGTATCAGTGGGAAGAATAGTGTCCCATCATTGGTGTCAGTGGGAGGAATAGTGCCTCATCGTTGGTGTCAGTGGGATGAATAGTGCCCCATCATTGGTAATCAGTGGAAGAAATAGTGGAAATGGGAGGAATAATGCCTCATTGTTGGTATCATTGGGAAGAATAGCGCCACATTGTTGGTATCAGTGGGAGGAATAATGTCCCAATTTTAATGTCATTAATTATTGGTGTCAGTGGAAGAAATAGTGGGAATGGGAGGAATAGTGCTCCATTGTAGGTGTTAGTGGAAAGAACAGTGCCCCAGGTGGCCAAGGGCCAGATAAAGGCAAGCAAAAAGCCACAGTTTGGAGACCACTGGTCTAGACCAGGGTTTCTTAACTAGGGTTCCTCCGGTTCCTTGAGCAATGAGCAATTTCTGCTTCTCAGATAAGTTCCCGCTGACACCATTGATCCTTTCAGATATCTGTAAGGGGGTAATTCTTCCCAATGACCACAAGTGTAAGGAGCATTCTTCCCACTGACCATCACACCAATGTATCATGAGTTGTAGATATAGTAATTATTAGCAGGCGTTTCCAGAGACCGGAAAGTTATTTTGAGGGTTCCTCTGCATTGAAAAAAGTTGAGAAAGGCTGGTCTTGATAGAAGAAGTGCATGGAGCTCCAGAAGGATAAGAGGCTTTGTACAGGTCTGACGTAGGTACTATAGATACTCTTTTACCTTAATTCTGAATGTCTGTACATCTAGAAGACGAATTTGATTGATTTTGGGTGTGCTTTGTTCGTCGTTGTAAGTAGCTCAGTGTTCATGTATGCTGCTCCAGTAGTATAATTGTCTTCGTGGGTTGAGTTTTGGGGTGTATACTGGTCATTCTGTGTTTGTAGGTCTAGAGCAGGGGTCTCCAAACTTGCCAATAAAAGGGCCACTTGACTGTCCTTCAGACTTTTGGGGAACTGGCCTGTGGCCAGTAGAGTAGAAAATGTCCTGGCATCAGCGGGAGGCTGGTCTTGAGATAGAAGAAGTGCATGGAGCTCCAGAAGGATAAGAGGCTTTGTACAGGTCTGACGTAGGTACTATAGATACTCTTTTACCTTAATTCTGAGTGTATGTGCATCTAGAAGACGAATTTGATTGATTTTGGGTGTGCTTTGTTCGTTGTAGTAAGTAGCTCAGTGTTCATGTATGCTGCTCCAGTAGTATAATTGCGTGGGTTGAGTTTTGTGTATACTGGTCATTCTGTGTTTGTAGGTCTAGAGCAGGGGTCTCCAAACTTGCCAATAAAAGGGCCACTTGACTGTCCTTCAGACTTTTGGGGAACTGGCCTGTGGCCAGTAGAGTAGAAAATGTCCTGGCGTCAGTGGGAGGCGGGTCTTGTGATAGAAGAAGTGCATGGAGCTCCAGAAGGATAAGAGGCTTTGTACAGGTCTGACGTAGGTACTATAGATACTTTTACCTTAATTCTGAGTGTGTGTGCATCTAGAAGATGAATTTGATTGATTTTGGGTGTGCTTTGTTCGTTGTAGTAAGTAGCTCAGTGTTCATGTATGCTGCTCCAGTAGTATAATTGTCTGTGTGGGTTGAGTTTTGTGTATACTGGTCATTCTGTGTTTGTAGGTCTAAAGCAGGGGTCTCCAAACTTGCCAATAAAAGGGCCACTTGACTGTCCTTCAGACTTTTGGGGAACTGGCCTGTGGCCAGTAGAGTAGAAAATGTCCTGGCGTCAGTGGGAGGCTGGTCTTGAGATAGAAGAAGTGCATGGAGCTCCAGAAGGATAAGAGGCTTTGTACAGGTCTGACGTAGGTACTATAGATACTCTTTTACCTTAATTCTGAGTGTGTGTGCATCTAGAAGACGAATTTGATTGATTTTGGGTGTGCTTTGTTCGTCGTAGTAAGTAGCTCAGTGTTCATGTATGCTGCTCCAGTAGTATAATTGTGTGCGTGGGTTGAGTTGGCGCAATGCTGAATGTGTGAGGGCCCATCTGAGCAGGTTATTTGGCCAATGTCTGCTGCACTTCAGTTGAGGAGAGTAGGTGCTGACATATGTGCCAATATGTTGGTAGGAGGGACAATCGGCTTGGCTTTGACTCTATGATGATCCCGGGGTGGCTTATTGTTACGTGTGTGTAGGATCAGAAAAGCAACTGGCTTTTTTTTTTTTTGTGTATGCAGTTTATTCGAGTTTCTGGTTTAGTCCTGAGTGTCTGAAGGCTCATTGGCGCAGTGGCGGGCGTACATAATACCAGGTGAATGCGTAGTTCTGGTGGTATTCGCATAGCTCCAAGGAACAACTTTTTTCGGTTTGCATTGTATAGGTTGCTGGTTGTAGGCTCCTGTTTTTTTAAAGTTGAATAGAATTGTGTCTTTAGGTATTTTTCTTGAAAAATTTTGCACAGGCAGTGCCGCCAAGAGTAAAACCAAAATTATAGACCGAATAGACTAAGCACCTCCCCCGCTCCGTGTATGTTCAGACATTCATCTCATATGCTGCAAGTGGTCAGAGCTATAGAACAGACTGGTCATCAGCTGTGTGTATTGCTCCGTGTCTTCTCTAAAGTCACTAAAAGCAAGGCATCATGGGAAGTTCTCCGGTGCCGTGACTGACCAGGAGCCTTCTACTCAGAGAAGAATGACCACTTTCCAGATTGGTAGCTTGGTGAGTTTGCAGTTTAAATCTTTGGAAAGTTGATAAAAGGTAATTGCCAAGCACAGAGGGGCCGCGTCTTGCCAGCAGTCGTGTAGTTATGTAGATGTTGGAAGCATCCCGTTCCCGTCTGAGACTGTTTAAGTGAGACCCCCGAGGCACAGCTTCACTAGAAGTAATTGTTTATTCCTTGGCTGCCATTCAACCTGCACCTGCTTTATGTGAAAAAAAAAATTGGTTTGTCTACTTTCATGTGAGTTCCAGATGTTTTTTTTTTCTATTGCAGTTGTTTAAATCTGGCCATACACAGAGAGATCTGATTGCTTGATTTTTCACAATAAGTTCCTTGGTTGATTCCCAATTCAAAGTTAGGTAGAGTCTTTATTACTACCTGAGAAGCAGCAACGCATGGCGCTATATATTGCACTCCTACAGCCTTCTGATCTGCATGTGAGAAGGAAAAGATCATGGAAAATTGGCAAATTTATTTATTTCAGGTACTTATATAGCGCCATCAATTTCCGCCGCACTTTACATATATATTGTACATTCACATCAGTCCCTAACCGTCAAGGGGCGTACAATCTAAGGTCCCTAACCGTCAAGGGGCGTACAATCTAAGGTCCCTCACCCTCAAGGGGTGTACAATCTAAGGTCCCTAACCCTCAAGGGGTGTACAATCTAAGGTCCCTAACCCTCAAGGGGTGTACAATCTAAGGTCCCTAACCCTCAAGGGGCGTACAATCTAAGGTCCCTCACCCTCAAGGGGCGTACAATCTAAGGTCCCTCACCCTCAAGGGGTGTACAATCTAAGGTCCCTAACCCTCAAGGGGTGTAAAATCTAAGGTCCCTAACCCTCAAGGGGCGTACAATCTAAGGTCCCTAACCCTCAAGGGGCATACAATCTAAGGTCCCTAACCCTCAAGGGGCGTACAATCTAAGGTCCCTAACCCTCAAGGGGTGTACAATCTAAGGTCCCTAACCCTCAAGGGGCGTACAATCTAAGGTCCCTAACTCACATTCATACATACACATACTAGGGCCAATTTAGACAGGAGCCAGTTCACCTACCAGCATGTCTTTGGAGTGAGGGAGGAAACCGGAGTACCTGGAGGAAACCCACGCAAGCACAAGGAGAACATGCAAACTCCAGGCAGATGGTGCCACTTTACATATATATTGTACATTCCCATCAGTCCCTAACCCTCAAGGGGCGTACAATCTAAGGTCCCTAACTCACATTCATACATACACATACTAGGGTCAATGTAGACAGGAGCCAATTAACCTTCCAGCATGTCTTTGGAGTTTGGGAGCAAACCGGAGTACCTGGAAGAAACCCACGCAAGCACAAGGAGAACATGCAAACTCCAGGCAGGTGGTGCCACTTTACATATATATTGTACATTCACATCAGTCCCTAACCCTCAAGGAGCGTACAATCTAAGGTCCCTAACTCACATTCATACATACACATACTAGGGACAATGTAGACAGGAGCCAATTACCTACCAGCATGTCTTTGGAGTTTGGGAGGAAAATGGAGTACCTGGAGGAAACCCACGCAAGCACAAGGAGAACATGAAAACTCCAGGCAGGTGGTGCCACTTTATATATATATAGTACATTCACATCAGTCCCTAACACTCATGGGTGTACAATCCAAGGTTCCTAACTCACATTCATACATACACATACTAGGGCCAATGTAGACAGGAGCCAATTACCTACCAGCATATCTTTTGAGTGTGGGAGGAAACTGGAGTACCCAAAGAAAACCCACACGGTCATCGGGAGAACTCTGCAAACTCCAGGTAGGTGGTGTCGTGCTTGGGATTGGAACCAGCGACCCTAATGCTGCCAGGTGGAAGTGCTGACCATTTGGCCACTGTGTCAAATTGTATCAAATACCATCATTTTCCTTTCTTGGCGCCAATCCATAGCAACATACCACATCCATGCTGCCATGTTGGCACCAGGAAAGAAGATTTTTAGTAAAGGGCATTTCCTTTCTCGTATCTACTTTTGGTCACACTGCGTCCAGTATGTGGTCTTTTGTCACCATTGATGCTTGAATCATTTCCATCACTAGAGGAAATAAACCATGGATCTGATTCCATTCTTTGTTTCCAGAATAATGAGAACGATTTCTTTGTTGGCTTTTTTCAGGATATATTGGGAAAGATGTATAAATCCTGAGTAAAAAAAAAAAAAAATGTGGTGTATAGTAGTAGTCACACAGGTGCTAGTATTTGTCTTTGCTAAAAAAAAAAAAAAAAAAAAGTAACTGCTCTATTAACTGGGGTATATTGTCCAGAATTTTCTGGGCTATTTTCTTCTTTCGATGATCTGGAAGACTGTGCCTAATACTTAATTAAAACACGACCCTGCCATACCTGATGTACCATAAACATAAAAGGGTTTTGATGGATATTTCCAATTAAGTGGAGGATACAGGATCAATTGGAGGGTCATTAATTAGCAATCTAGTTTGATACCACTTGATATATTGGAAACACTTCATTCTAGACTGGGTACCAACTTGTAGGGTTGGGGCAAAGGATTCCCAAACGACAAAACATTTTTTGACCTGTGATTTTTTTTTTTTTGCTTAAGGAGGCCTCCACCTAGTCCATGCGAAAAACATAAGAAGCACACACCGGCCACTTTATTAGGTCCACCTCTTCAATTGCTTGGTAACACAAATTGCTAATCAGCTAATCACATGCACCACCTCAGTGCATTTAGGCATGTAGATGTGGTGAAGACGACTTGCTGAAGTTCAAACCGAGCCTCAGAAGGGGATTTAAGTGACTTTGAACATGGCATGGTTGATCAGAGTATTTCAAAAACTGCTGATCTACTGGGATTTTTACTCACAACCTACTCTAGGGTTTACAGAGAATGGTCCGAAAAAGAGAAAATATCCAGTGAGCGGCAGTTCGTGTGAGGCGAAAATGCCTTGTAGTTGTCAAAGGAGAATGGGCAGACTGGTTGTTGCGGCATTTAGATGGTAGGATCAGAATTTGGCATAAACAACATGGAAGCATGGATCCATCCTGCCTTGTTTCAACGGTTCATGCTGGTGGTGTCATGGTGTGGTGGATCCATCCTGCCCTGTATCAATGGTTCAGGCTGGTGGTGTCATGGTGTGGTGGATCCATCCTGCCTTGTATCAACGGTTCAGGCTGGTGATGTCATGGTGTGGTGGATCCATCCTGCCTTGTATCAACAGTTCAGGCTGGTGGTGGTGGTGTCATGGTGTGGTGGATCCATCCTGCCTTGTATCAACGGTTCAGGCTGGTGGTGTCATGGTGTGGTGGATCCATCCTGCCTTGTATCAATGGTTCAGGCTGGTGGTGTCATGGTGTGGTGGATCCATCCTGCCTTGTATCAACGGTTCAGGCTGGTGGTGTCATGGTGTGGTGGATCCATCCTGCCTTGTATCAACGGTTCAGGCTGGTGGTGTCATGGTCTGGTGGATCCATCCTGCCTTGTATCAACGGTTCAGGCTGGTGGTGTCATGGTGTGGTGGATCCATCCTGCCTTGTATCCATGGTTCAGGCTGGTGGTGGTGGTGTCATGGTGTGGTGGATCTATCCTGCCTTGTATCCATGGTTCAGGCTGGTGGTGGTGGTGTCATGGTGTGGTGGATCCATCCTGCCTTGTATCAACAGTTCAGGCTGGTGGTGTCATGGTGTGGTGGATCCATCCTGCCTTGTATCAACAGTTCAGGCTGGTGGTGTAAGGGTGTGGGGGATATTTTCTTGGCACCAACAATTTGTATCTAATAAAGTGACCGGTGAGTGTAGTTTAGCTATAAACAAAGAAATAGTGGGGGCTTCTGAATAGATCCACACACCGTAGTTCTTCAACAAATATTCCTACTCTATATGCTTGTCAATACCTCCCACCAACTGGTTGTTGGATATGACTACTAGTTTACGTTAATTATTTTCGTAGGGAAGCTTCGAGAAGGAATCTTAAACTTGCTTGGTTGCTATGAACAACATCCCTCCATTCCGCTTCTCTCTGGATTTTGCAAACAGGCTGAAGCCACTGTCTGCTCAGGGTGTGGTTGGGTGTTTTTCCACACACATCACCGCTATTGAGAGTGTGAAATTGCTTGGAACCAGTAGACGAACAACGTTGCTCGGTCCAGTACAGACGTACCCATAAACTAAAATACTTCCAGCGTATGAACAGGATTTTCATTGTGTAATAGATGCCTGAGTTAGCTTAAGCACCAAGCCAATATTCCAAGCTGGTTGTAGATGACGAGCAGACTGTGTGTCCTATTCTGCTTCTGGATGGTATAACAATCCACATTCGAAGCCAGAACTTCTTATTATCCAAGGCTGGCGTGTGCTCCTGGCGCTTTGCACACTTGCCAACTTTTTGAAAAGGTTTCCAGGGACACTTTGTCATTGATTCAGTGCGCTGGGGCTAACTGTCCCCAATTTCCAAACCGTTCCAGGTTTTGAGGTTTTTGTCCGAGGAAATTTATATCCCTGGAAATTTCCATGGTTTTTAGTTCTGGGGGACTTTACCACAAAACGGGTCTCTGTGCGTTAAAGACTCTTCTGATCACCTAGCAGAAGGCTGGAAAAACCCCAGGAGCCTTGTTGCCAAACACCCTTCAAATCTACAGCTGGTTCTAATGTTTCTCTTGCCAGGATACAATTACCCCTGGTCCATAGATGGGGCTTATTGACTCTTCAATGTTCTATTTATACACCAATCTGAGACCTAGCAGCACATTGGTTATGAAGAGCCATTTTTCAAAAGCAAAAAAAAAAAAAAAAGGGAATATAATAGTTAAAAAAAAAATCTTAATGGCTTATGTAGTATCCTATAAATCTGCTGCCTTCTCAAAGGAAAGGAAAGATGGACTTTTCAGGTGCCAGTACGCAATTTGAATAAAATGCAGAGTTTTATTACAATTTTCGAAACTCAGAAACAGAGTAAAAATTCTTTAGCACAAAATACAAAGAAAGATAGCACCTCCTGTAACGGAACCGGACCCCGACTGCACCAGGGTATTTCCGTTAGACTCCCGCTTCCCTGTCCGAACACAGATCCACGGACCCCACCGCTGACCAAACAAGACTAGAGGACACCAGTTCGTATAAACATGGAACCAGGGGCGGACTGACCATTTGGAAACTTGGGCACTGCCGAGGACCCGGGGTCAGTAGGGGGCCCCATGAGATGCCCCTGGTACCTTTTTTATAGGCTTTTTTGAGTTTGGGCAAAGACACAGGGGCCCCATGATCCCCTATTGCCAGTCAGTCGTCAGTCCGCCCCTGCATGGAAGTCTTTATTTTAAACTCAAATGGGCTTTTTATACAATACATTCTGAGACTGATCACATGATCATATGCAAACGCAGCTATATACAGAAATAGAGGTAACACTCTAAACAGTAAGTTAAGTAGGTTGGCTAGCTGGGTGATCTAAACAAAAGGTGAATGGGAATTCACACCTAGACAATGGTTGGCTGAATTAGGATCTCACTAAAGAGCAGGCGGTCCGGCTCCTTCTATTCACATATCTAGTTCAGAATCAGCAACCAAGAATTTATTTATTTATTTATTTATCGAGTTTATATAGCGCCAAAGGGTTTGCTGAGCGCTGTACAATAGAGGGGGGGACAATACATGAAACAGAACAGTAACATCAAACAGCACACGAGGGGTTAGAGGGCCCTACTCTTTCGAGCGTACAATCTAGGAGGGAGGGGGTAGAGGCACAGGAGGAAACGGCTGTGGGGGATGGAGTGGTAGGAGGAGGGAAGGGCAGCGGCTGTTAGGTGAGGGTGGGGTAGGCTTCCCTGAAGAGGTGGGTTTTCAGGGAGCGCCTGAAGGTGAGGAGGGAAGGTGACAGTCTGATGGATTGGGGTAGTGAGTTCCAGAGGATGGGGGAGGACCTGGAGAAGTCTTGCAGTCGTGCGTGGGAGGAGGAGACCAGGGAGCAAGATAGAAGGAGGTCCTGTGAAGAGCGAAGGGTACGGGTAGGGTGGTACCTGGGAATCAGGTCGGTGAGGTAGTTAGGGGCAGTGTTGTGAATGGCCTTATAGGTCAGAGTGAGCAGTTTAAATTTAATGCGTTGGGCAATGGGGAGCCAGTGGAGGGAGAGGCAGAGGGGGGTGGCAGAGGTGGAGCGGCTGGTGAGGTGGATGAGTCTGGCCGCTGAGTTCAGGATGGTCTGAAGCGGGGAGAGCCTGCACTGGGGTAGGCCGGTGAGGAGGGAGTTGCAGTAGTCCAGGCGTGAGATAATCAGGGAGTGTACTAGTAGTTTAGTGGTGTCTGGGGTAAGGAAGGAGCGTATCTTGGCGATGTTCCGGAGGTGGAGTCTGCATGTGTTTGTGAGAGATTTGATATGAGGTTGAAAGGAAAGGTTTGAGTCCAGAATGACGCCAAGGACTTTGGCTTGCTGGGCGGGATTGATGGTGGTGTTGTTGGTAGTGATGGAAAGGATGGGGGGGGTGGCGCGGGCTGGGGGGAAGATGAGAAGCTCGGTTTTGGAGAGGTTGAGTTTGAGGAATAGTCTTCATATAGCTGATAAATATTACTGTCACATCTGAACTCATTCCAACTGCATTCTCAGCGTCCATTAGTCACCCTGTGCCCATAAGAGACACAGGGTGACTTACACATAAGAGGGATATGGGGAGCTGAGACAGGGGTCTCCCCACCTCTCCAAAGTGAGCTGTGTTCCATGGGCCCCCCCACCCAAAGTGACTCTTGTCACACCTCCCTTAAAGATTCACCCACCAAAACCATCATCCACCTCTGATATATAAACAATAAACTATTGACGATGAATCAAAGTTTGCCTGGGGTGTCTTCAACGTGGGTGAGGCATCTCAATGCGTTTCACGGCAATTCCTGCTTCTTCAGGAGGCATGGGTAGAGCAAAGTAAAATTCAAAAAGTACAATATTAAACAAATATACACGCCAATTACACAGATCCATAAAGTCAATTCCAAAACTCACCAGACCGTCAGCAGGTCCACAATTGCAACAGGACGATGCGGCGCCCAAGACGGGTATTATCTCCCCATGGGGCAGGTGTGGAGGCAAAAAGGCAGCAACCTAAGCATCGAGAGAAACAACAACAGAACTAGGGTGACAACCCTATAGGGGTATCTCAAAGGTAAATATTAAAGGTTGTCTTTAGGAACTTTGATGCCAAGAATTATAAATGAAATATTGGCAATACAATGTAAAATTTGGCCAATTGCTTAACCACTTTAAGTCCGGACACTTTCCCCCCCTTCCAGTCCGGACACTTCCCCCCCTTCCAGTCCGGACACTTCCCCCCCCCCCTTCCAGTCCGGACACTTTCCCCCCCTTCCAGTCCGGACACTTCCCCCCCCTTCCAGTCCGGACACTTTCCCCCCCTTCCAGTCCGGAAACACTTTCCCCCCCTTCCAGTCCGGACACTTTCCCCCCCTTCCAGTCCGGACACTTTCACCCCCCTTTCAGTCCGGACACTTCCCCCCCCCCCTTTCAGTCCTGACACTTTCCCCCCCCTCCAGTCCGGACACTTTCCCCCCCCCTCCAGTCCGGACACTTTCCCCCCCCCTCCAGTCCGGACACTTTCCCCCCCCTCCAGTCCGGACACTTCCCCCCCCTCCAGTCCGGACACTTCCCCCCCCCTCCAGTCCGGACACTTTCCCCCCCTTCCAGTCCGGACACTTTCCCCCCCTTCCAGTCCGGACACTTTCCCCCCCTTCCAGTCCGGACACTTTCCCCCCCTTCCAGTCCGGACACTTTCCCCCCCTTCCAGTCCGAACCCTTTCCCCCCCCCTTCCAGTCCGGACACTTTCCCCCCCTTCCAGTCCGGACACTTTCCCCCCCTTCCAGTCCGGACACTTTCCCCCCCTTCCAGTCCGGACACTTTCACCCCCCTTTCAGTCCGGACACTTCCCCCCCCCCCTTTCAGTCCGGACACTTCCCCCCCCCCCTTTCAGTCCTGACACTTTCCCCCCCCTCCAGTCCGGACACTTTCCCCCCCCTCCAGTCCGGACACTTTCCCCCCCCCTCCAGTCCGGACACTTTCCCCCCCCTCCAGTCCGGACACTTTCCCCCCCTTCCAGTCCGGACACTTTCCCCCCCTTCCTGTCCGGACACATTCCCCCCCTTCCAGTCCGGACACTTTCCCCCCCTTCCAGTCCGGACACTTTCCCCCCCTTCCAGTCCGGACACTTTCCCTCCCTTCCTGTCCGGACACTTTCCCCCCCCTTCCAGTCCGGACACTTTCCCCCCCTTCCAGTCCGGACACTTTCACCCCCTTCCAGTCCGGACACTTTCACCCCCTTCAGCGCTATCACACTTTGAATGACAATTGCGCGGTCATGCAACACTGTACCCATTTGAATTTTTTAGCATTTTTTTGAGACAGATAAAACTTTATTTTGGTGGTATTTATTCAACACTGGGATATTTATTTTTTTGCTATATAAATGAAAAAGAACACATCCAAACACCACCAAAAAAAAAAAAGACAGCTAATCTCAACAAATACTACTTTTCCTGCTTCTGCTCTCTTTCTCTCAAAATTTCTGAAATAGTAAATTTTTTACTGTTTTTCAGTGCATTCTGGGCATTTTGGAAGGTCTCCTTTGCTTCTAAACGCAAACGCTCATAAAGGTGCATAAACACGGTATGCAAACGCGGCTAAACAGACGTTTTTTAACCTCCGTTTCCCAGCAGTCAGTTTCCATCATTCAGAAGCGTCCCGTGTACATGGCGCCTTAGAGTTAGGTTTAGGGTGGAATTCCACTTTAAAGGTGTCCAGAAACATGAAATGAGATTTAGAAGATTCTTATTGGCTGAGCATGCATGTTTATTCACTGCAGACACCTCTAGGAAGATCTGATGAGTTCGACGGACTCTTCCCAAATGGATATTCAGTCTGAGAATTATCTCTGGGAATTCACTATAACTGTAGATGAGGATCACCTAAACCAGGCCAATGAGGCCAGATTGTGCAAAGGTTGCCAATATTTGTCTGTGGGTAAACCTCTGCATACCCAGTGAAAGGACTGACTTCAGGTGATGCACAGAGATGAAACAAATCCTTCTACATAAGTTGTACCTGCTTAGCTGCAGCCATCTCTTTATATCCGTTCAAAGTCCAGAATTTATTCAGCTTGTGTGAAAGTTCAGAAGGCAGGGGGCAGGGAGCTGAAATGACACTGTAGAGCTCAGTGTGGAGAGCTCTGAGCGTTGATTGGAGGGAAGGGACAACCCCCCCCCCCACACACAGAAACAGAGCTGAGGTTGTCAATTGCAGGCTGTGTGCTGGAGCTCCCATCATCTGCTGATAGCAGAGGAAGGAGGCAGCAGACAGAAAGGACACTTGGGTCTATTTACTAAAGCTGGAGGGTGCAAAATCAGGCTCGCTTCTGCATAGAGACCAATCCACTTCCAGGGTTTATTGCAAAGCCTTATTGAACAAGCTGAGTGTAGAAGCTGATTGGTTTCTATGCAGAAGTGAGCCTGATTTTGCCCTCTCCAGCTTTAGTAAATAAACCCCTTAGTGCTCTGGACTGAAACAAGTCCACTCTATAGAGGGATGTGCTTTGTTCATATTTCATGTCTGAGGTTTACAACCACTTTAAGTGTACAC